>NW_007254018.1:518475-520263 GCF_000164805.1 Carlito syrichta | reverse complement strand
GCATCTCTACAATTAAAAAAAAAAAAAAAAAAAAAAATGAGCCGGGCGTGGTAGGGCGCGCCTGTAGTTCCAGCTACTCGGAAGGCTGAGGTGGAAGGATCACAGGAGCCCAGCAGGTCGAGGCTGCGGTGGCCAGGAGCGGCCACTGCACTCCAGTCTGGGCGACAGTGAGACTCCAACTCAAAAATAAATAAATAAATAAATACAGTTGAAGCTCTGCCCACTGCTCACCTCCTGCTGTGCAGCCCATTTCCCAACAGGTCCCAAACGTGTCTGTGGCCCAAGGGTTGGGGAGTCCCAGCTCTCGGGTATCTAGATACTTCTGAAAAAGATTCATCTTTCTAAATGCTATTAGGAACATTCCTGAGAAGAGGTCAAAATATCCACATTGACAGGAGTTGTTAAAAGTTGATTCTAACCCTTGTGGATGATTTTGAGGGGTTCAAAACTTCAGGAAGTGGTAGAAATAGCAAAAGAAATACAAGTGGAGCCTGAAAAGAAGACTGAATTGCTCTCCTCTCATGGTCAAACTTGAATGGATGAGAAGCTGCTTCTTATGGATTGAGCAAAGAAAGTGGTTTCTTGAGATGGACTCTATTCCTGGTGATGATGCTTGGACATTATTGAAATGATGACCCCAAATGTAGAATATTACAGCAACTTAGTTGACAAAGCAGTGGTAGGGTTTGAGAGGATTGACTTCAATGGTGAAACAATTTCTTTTCTTTTCTTTTTTTTTTTGAGCTGGAGTCTCACTCTGTCACCCAGACTGGAGTGCAGTGGCTGCTCCCGGCCACCGTAGCCTCGCCTGCTGGCCTCCGGCGATCCTTCCACCTCAGACTTCTGAGTAGCTGGAACTACAGGCGCGCGCTACCATGTCCGGCTAATTTTTTTGATTTATTGTAGAGATGAGGTCTCGCCAAGTTGCCCAGGCAGATCTCGAACCCGCAGGCTCAGGCAGTCCGCTCATCTCGGCCTCCCAAAGTGCTAGGATTACAGGCTGAGCCACTGAGTCCGGCCAACAATTTCTACTCTGGATAAAATGTAGCATTTTACCCAGTCTCACATGCTACAGAGAAGTTATTTGTGAATGAACCAGTCAGTCAATATAGCAAACTTCACTGTTGTCTTATTTTAAGAAACTGCCACAGCTACCCCAGGTTTCATTGAGCAATCACCACCCTGATCAGTTAGCACCATCGACATGGAGATGAGACCCTCAGCAAAATGATTATGACTTGCTGAGGGCTCAGATGATTGCTAGCATTTTTTAGCAAAAAAAATATTTGAAACTAAGGTATGTGCATTTTTTAGACAATGCTATTGCACACTTAGTAGTCTACAGTAAAATGCAAACATAACTCACGTACTCTGAGCAACAAAAAAAATTCACGTGACTCCCTTTATTGTGGTGATAACTGGATCCGCAATGTCTCTGAGATATGCCTGTACTGAAACTTTTAATTTTGGCTATTCTAATATGCATGTAGCAGAATCTCATTATTTTAACTTGCATCTCCTTAAAGACTAATGATGTTGAACATCTCTTCATGTGTTCATTTGCCATCCTTACCTCCCTTTTGGGGAAGCATCTGTTTGAATTCACTAAAGTGACATGATCACAGTTGCACGTTAGGAGATTATTTGGGCAGTGGTGCTCAGCCTCCCTACTTAGTGTTGCCTGCACCCGCATCTCCCAAGAGCTTGTCAGAAATGCAGCATCAATCAGCCGGGCGTGGTAGCGCATGCCTGTAATTCCGGCTACTTGGAAGGCTGAGGCGGAAGGAT
>NW_007254018.1:513413-518443 GCF_000164805.1 Carlito syrichta | reverse complement strand
GACTCCAACTCAAAAAAAAAAAAAGAATGCAGCATTGTGGCCTCATCCCAATTCAACCTAATCAGAATCTGCATTTAAACAACTACCTCAGGTGATTTGTATGCATGTCAAACTTGGAGAATTACTGGTGTCCAGAAAAATTGGAGGAGAGAGAAAAAAAAATACAAGGGACTGACTTAGGAAGCTGTTGCCCTATGGAGAACTCAGGAAGATTCAGCAGTCAGAAGGCCAAGGAAGTCAGAATCTGCACATCTCCTGATCTGGAAATCAGGCTCAGAGTTCGAGTTTCTTTAGAGACAGGGTCTCCCTTTGTACCCAGGCTGGAGTGCAGTGGCATGGTCATAGCTCACTGCAGCCTCTAACTCTTAGGCTCTTAGGCTCGTGGGCTCAAGTGATCCTCCTTCCTCAAACTCCTCAAGTAGCTGGGATTATAGGCACACACCACACACCTGGCTAATAATTTTTGTTTTTTTGGTAGAGATGAGGTCTACCTCTGTCATCTAGGCTGGAGTGCAGTGGTGTGATCATGGCTCAGTGGTGTGATCATGGCTCGAAATCCTGCGCTCAAGTGATTCTCCCACCTCAGTCTCCCGTGTAGCTGGGACTACAGTCATGCACCACCACACCTGGCTAGTTTTTGTTTTCTTTTTTTTTCATTGCTGAGTTGGAGTCTCCCTCTGTCACTCAGGCTAAAGGGCAGTGTGGCACGCTCCCGGCCACTGCAGTCCCCACCTTCTGGGCTCAGGCGATCTTTCCCCTCAGCCTTCCAAGTAGCTGGAACTACAGGCATGCGCCACCATGCATGGATAATTTTTATTATTATTATTTATTGTAGAGACAAGGTCTTGCCAAGTTGCCCCGGCTGGTCTCGAACCTGTGGGCTCAGGCAATCTTCTCACCTTGGCCTCCCAAAGCACTGGGATTATAGGCATGAGTCACTGCACCCTGCCTTTTTTTTTTTTTTTTTTTGAGTTGGAGTCTCACTCTGTCACCCAGGCTGGAGTGAAGCAGCACACTCATGGCTACCGTAGCCTCTACCTGCTGGGCTCAGGTGATCCTTCTGCCTCAGCCTCCCAAGTAGCTGGAATTACAGGTATGCATCACCACACCCAGTTAATTTTTTAATTTATTGTAGAGATGAAGCCTCACCAAGTTACCCAGGCTGTTCTCTCACTTCCACCTTTCAAAGTGCTGCTGTTATTGGCATGAACCACCACTCCCAGTTAGTTTTTTTTGGTTTATTTGTCTGTTTTTGCAGAGACAGGGTCTTGCTATGTTTCTGAGGCTGGTCTCAAACTTCAAGCAATCCTCCTGCCTCAGCCTTCCAAAGTGCTGGGGTTGCAGGCATGAGCCACCACACCAGGCCCAAGGATGGAGTTTTCATCTGTTCCTTTAGGGCCTCACTACTGGATAAAGGCCCATGTGATAACAAAGAAGGTCTTCAGAGGAAACCATTCCTGAAACAGCAGACACATTTGTTCAGGCCTCTAGTTACAGCCTGTGAGCTGGTAGTGTGGGAGGCCTGAAAGGTCCCTAAGGCAGAAGAGGATAGGATTGTGTATAATCAATGACTCTAGCCAATCCTGACGGTGCCTCTGACGGTGTATGCTGGTACACATGGATAAGGTCCAGCCCTCAATGAAAGTTTATGCTCTGGTGGAGGGGACAGACAGACCTAATTACTGTCCAGTAGGATAGGTGTCAGAACAGAAACCTCTTTCTCCCTCTCTCTCTCCTCTCCTCTCTTTTAAATACTGTACAAGGCCAGAATATAGAGAAGGGGCAGAAGGATCCAGAAAAGAGTTAACAATGGACTTGAGTTTTATTTATTTTTATTTTTTGAGTTGGAGTCTCACTCTATCACCCAGGCTAGAGGGTAGTGGCACGCTCAAGGCCACTGCAGCCTCAACCTGCTGGGCTCAGGCTATCCTTCTGCCTCAGCCTTCCAAGTCGTTGGAACTACTGGCGCACACTACCACGCCTGGCTAATTTTTTTGATTTATTGTAGAGACGAGGTCTCATCAAGTGCCCAGGCTCGTCTTGAACCCCTGAGCTCAAGCAATCCTCTTGCCTTGGCCTCCCAAAGTGCTGGGATTACAGGCTGAGCCATGGAGCCCGGCCCACTATGATAATTTTAATAATCACACTGATAGAGCACTAGCTTTGTGCCAGGTTGTGCATTCCATATTGCGTATTATTGTGTTTAACCTTCACAATAGCCCCATAAGGTAGGGACTGTTTTTAGTCCTGTTTTATAGACAAGGTAACCATGGGCATGGGGGGATTCAAGTACTTGCCCCAGGCCTCCCAGCCAGATCCCTACCCTGTCTGTCTGGCACCAAAGTTTGCATTCTTAGCTGAGCCTGCGCTAAGAGCTGGGGCTGTCTGAGAGAGCCCCAAGGACAACAGATGCAGGGACCAGTATCCAAGGCCCAAGGAGCTCCCAGTCCTCATCCCAGTGCCAGCTTTTCCCAGAGGACTGAAGAGATTGCCAGATGCCTAGACCAAGTCTTCCTGCTGCCCGTGGAAGGTCAGCCATCGCCCGGGGGCACCTGGCTGTCTTTGCAGCTGAGCGGTCCTGGTCCGTCAAGTGTCCATGGCCAGCCTCTGTTCTCTGCAGGCAGAGCTGGACAGTGTCAAAAGCTTGGCTCTCCTCAGATCCCACATAACTGTGGATTTCTCCTCTATCTAAGGAGATAAAGCCAAAGACAGGCTTTTGCTAGTTCTCAGCCTCCCTTGACAGCAGAGAGGTCTGCACATTGTAAAGATTTCCAAAAAGGAACTCTGTTATGGCTTTTGGATGTAAACCTCGAGATTCAGGATTGACATGACCCTCAGCGTGCCTTTGTGAAGGCCTCTTGCCCCCTGCCCCTGCCCCTACCACTACCCCAACCTGTTAGTTGAACTTCGAAGGTAAGCATCCTGGGTTCAAGGACATGTGTCTCCTGGTGTCCCTCTTGTACTATCTTTGCGCTGCGCTGGCCCAAGACAGGAGCTCCTGGAGAGTTGCTTATGCTGATCACCACAGGAGGCTGGAGCTTGGAGGGGCTGTGACTTCCAGAGTGAGGCTCAGGAACTCTGGGTCCAGGATGCCAGGCTGAATCTTGTCCCTGACGCTTAACACGGTGTAAATGTTGCTTAAACTCTCTGGGTCTTAGTTTTTCCTCTGAAAGATGGTAATAACAGTTACTCCCTCCTACAAATGTTGTGAGATTTAAGTGAGTTGGTTTTTTTTTTTTTGAGTTGGAATCTCACTCTGTCGCCCAGGCTGGAGTGCAGTGGCATGCTCACGGCCATCACAGACTCTACCTGCTGGGCTCAGGTGATCCTTCTGCCTCAGTCTTCCTAGTAGCTGGAACCACAGGTGTGTGCCACCACACTTGGCTAATTTTTTTGATTTATTGTAGAGACGAGGTCTCACCAAGTTGCCCAGGCTGGTCTCAAATCCCTGGACTCAGACGCAGTTCTCTTACCTCCACCTCCCAAAGTGCTCGGATTGTAGGCATGAGCCACTGTGCCCGGCATTCAATGCATTTTCGACTTGTGATGGGTTTATTGGGACAATCTCACTGTAAGTCAGGGAGCATCTGTGCAGTGCTCAGAAGACCATCTAACCCATAGTAAGCACAACAAATCTCAGCCTAACTTGGAATCAGACCTATGCTGGACTGCGTGGGAATCCCAGCCTTTCTCCTTGCTGTGACCTCAGGCAGTGCCGAGCCTCTGCAGGTTTCAGCTCCCCCATCTGAAAAATGTGGATGATAACACCTTCGCCAGAGGATGAGGGCGAGGATTAAAAGCAGTAATGAATGTGAAGGGCTGGCCTGGTACCTACCTAGAGTAAGAATGATCCGAGGGCGAGGGAGGTATGGCTGCTTTTCTGTTGACCTGATAAGACCCCCACCACTCCTAGCTGAAGTCCTGGAAACTGGATGTCAGAGGTAACAGGGCAGCTGAGTTGTTCAGGGTGAACCTACCACTTAAAGGGCTGAACCAACAGGATGAATTCAGTAGGCGCCTGAGGAAAGGTGAGCAAAACAAACCCTCTCCAGAAAGGGAACACTAGCAAGCATGGCCGCTGCAGGACCTGAGAGAGCACAACGGAGGGTCACGGGGTTACCCCCAGGCCACGGTCCCCAGAACCTCTGCCCTCAGCAATCTGCCCACAGTCTGGGTCTCTGTCCCGTCTCAGCAACTTGTGACCTGTTCCTGTGCACTTCAGGCTGTGTCCAGATGAGTCTGTGCCCTTTGCCTCTACTGGGACTGAGCCCTCAGCAAAACTTGCTGATGGATAATGTGCAAAATTCAGAGTGCGTGCCTCAACCAGGGGTCAAGGAGAGGTACTGGGAGGAGGGATAAACAGCAGACATCTGCAGATCAGTGGAGAAATCCTGACTCTTAGTAGAAATGCCATCTGGAAGCAGACCCTGAACATTTACCATAATACTGTAAAAAAGAGATTGGCAGTAGTGGAATACTGCTGGGGTGGGTGGGGGAGTGTGGGGAACAACATCAATAAGGTACCTGATCTCAAACCAGGCAAAGTGGGGACCCAAGAGAGGCCCAAACTTTACCTGTCCGATGAACACTTGTATACCTAATTCTGAATTGTACCCCACATCTTAAAAATAAAAAAATAAAAATAGACCTGGCTCGGTGACTCAGCCTGTAATCCCAGCACTTTGGGAGGCGGAGGCGAGTGGATTGCCTGAGTCCGTGGGTTCGAGACCCACCTGGGTAACTTGGTGACATCTCATCTCTATAATATATAAAAAATTAGCCAGGCATGGTAACATGCGCCTGTAGATCCAGCTACTTGGAAAGCTGAGGCGGAAGGATCGCCAGAGCCCAGCAGGTCGACACTGGGGTGGCCGTGAGTGAGCCACTGCCCTCCAGCCTGGGCAACAGAGTGAGACTTCAGACCTCATCTCTATAATAAATCAAAAAATTAGCCAGGCGTGGTAGCGCCCGGCTGTAGTTCCAGTTACTTGGAAGGCTGAGGCGGAAGGATCGCCAGAGCCTGGCAGGTC
>NW_007254018.1:512666-513324 GCF_000164805.1 Carlito syrichta | reverse complement strand
AAAAAAAAAAAAAAAAAAGTAAAATTAAAGAAATCTCATCTAGCGGTCAAGGGCACTGTCTTCTGGGTTCTGTGCAGGCGGCCTTGGGTGGAATGGTCTGAGAAGGCTCTTGATTGCCTCTGGCTTCTGATGCATCTGCACCTTAACCATGGTGGGGGCCCCTTCCACCACTTTATGTACAGCCTTCGGGAGCCCCTTTGGGAGCCTGGCTAGCTAACTTTTTCTTAAATGAACTATATCTTCCAAGTGAAACCCAATCACTGATTTCATTTTTCTCTAATTATATACTTTAAAATTTTTATTTTATTAGGAATTATTATTTTTAAATATAGAATGAGTTTGTCACTTTGTTGCTGAGGGTGGTCTCGAACTCCTGGGCTCAAGCAATCCTCCCTCCTTGGCCACCCAAAGTTATGGGATTGCAGGCATGAGCCACCACGCCTAGCCCCAATTATGAATTTTTATTGATTCAATCTCTTTAAAAGGTTACTGAAAACTTTATTATCTTAAGCCTTAGATGATGCCCTAATTTTGTCCTTTCCCCACCATGAAAAGCAGGGCACAACCAGGCTCAGTGGCTCAGCCTGTAATCCCGCACCTTTGGGAAGCTGAGGTGAGTGGATTGCCTGAGTCCGTGGGTTCGAGACCTGCCTGGGCA
>NW_007254018.1:505498-512646 GCF_000164805.1 Carlito syrichta | reverse complement strand
TGAGACCTCATCTCCACAATAAATAAAAAAATCAGCCGGGCGTGGTAGCGCACGCCTGTAGTTCCAACTACTTGGAAGGCTGAGGCAGAAGGATTGCCGGAGCCCAGCAGGTCGAGGCTGAGGTGGCCTGGAGCGGCCACTGCACTCCAGTCTGGGTGACAGAGTGAGATTCTAACTCAAAAAAAAAAAGAAACGAAAAAGTAAAGCAGGACACAGAGAAATCATGCAACTTTCTCAAACTCATGCAGTGGGTTTTAGCACAACCAGAAGGACTTCACAGAGTCTGGATTCTCAGAATTATGCTCCTGCTGTAATCCATCCACACAATTAGGTTTGCACTTCCTAAAGAGTTGCTTTTGACTTATAAAGAGCACACCCATGTTTTGAAAACCTGGCTGAGATGAAGTCCCACATTCACTGCCTCAGTTTCCTTCTGAGACCCGTCTTACATTATTCGTGTTTCCCAGGGGGTTTCCTGTCAGTGCCTTCACTATGCGCGCGCACGCACGCACACACACACACACACACACATACACACACATACACACACACACACACACACACACACACACACACACACATATATATTTTTTCCACTCTGTTGCCAGGCTGGAATACAGTGGCACACTCACAGCCACCCCAGTGTCAACCCACTGGGCTCAGACAATCCTTCCACCTCAGCCTTCCAAGTAGCCGGAACTACAGGGGTGCGCTACCATGCCCAGCTAATTTTTTTTTATTTATTTATTGCAGAGATGAGGTCTCACCAAGTTGTTCGGGCAGGTCTCGAACCCACGGGCCCAGGCAATCCACTCGCCTTGGCCTCCCAAAGTGCTGGGATTACAGGCTGAGCCACCAATGGCTCAGTATATGATACATGAAAACATAGTGTCAAATTCGACCTTCAGTCCAGGCCGGGTATGAGGCCTAAAAGAAACCCACCTCAGGAAACGTGCAGGGTCAGCAAACGTTGAGTACAGAGTCAGTGTTGACTGCCTTCTTGCTAGTATCTCCAGGGCACCTCTTCCTTTACCAAGAAAACTGGCCACAGACTCGTGCATGTGTTAGCATTTTGTCCTGACTGACCCTAGCTGTGATGGCCATTCTGGGGACCACCCACTGCCCTCTGTCTCCAGAGCACACCTGACAGAAAGGAACTGTGGGCAGAAAGGATGTTCCGAGGGTCATATTTATAGGGTACCTTGAATGTCATGTAGATACCACTGCAATTTGAACTTGAATGTGGTGTGCTGTAGATCACTTGAATTAATTGATCTCAAATTCTATCTAGGCCATTCACAAATGTGACATAGATTCATCACTGTCCTCTGTACAAAAGAGGTCCAGACTGTACCATGACAAACAGGTAAGTTTTTATGTCATTTTACTCCTCCCATAATACTGTACAGTACTTTGATTCTAATCCATGTGTCGCACACCTATCCTTGGGTCTCCTGAGGAAAAGAACGCCAGCAGTGACAAACCCTAGATCACTCAAGTAACCAAAGTTTGAGCTTTTTAAACAGGATGTTGTTGGACTCAAACTGGACTTTGGGCCATGAGAAATGAATGATGATTTTTACTACAACTGCAGGTTTCCAAAGAAAAGTACAGCAGACTTGGAGGGAATTAAGTTGCACACAACTTAGGACTTCCACCAATAAAAGAGAAAACATAAATCTGTGTTTCAAGCCTCCACTAGTGAGATATTTTCAGTCCGATGAGTAAAAACATGCCTACATATGTTTGCAGAGAGAGGCTCGTAAAACATCCTTGAGACAAAGCAGAAATGAGGGGGGGGGAAGATAGGGGCCACTTTACTGTCCCTTAGAGAATGAAGTGTGGTCCCACCAGCATGCAGTGTTCACCTTGATCTGTATGGAGCCCTGAGCAGAGTGGCCCGTGATTTATTTCCCTGTGACCCATCCGGCCTCTCTTCTCGAAGCTCTGCATCGTTTTCTCTAGATGAAACACTAACCCGGAGCAGGCCTTGCTTACTGGAGGGACTGCATTCAGCCCGTCCTCGGTGGGAGGAGGTGGCCGATGGTGAGCACAGCTGGCAAAAATCCTTGTGGGAGAAAGATCTCCACATGAGCCTTCCAGAAGTCGGAGGCGTCCAGTCAATAGTGTGCCACAAGCCTCTCCTCCCTTTTCTCAATTAAAAAACCTCAGAATCCAGCGTCTTTGTATTCCCAGCCATTGTGGGATTTGTTGCACTGCATGATATATTTCTATCATTTAAGGATAGTTTCATAACTTCATTTTAATTTTTCTCTTCTACTCCCAAGCCCACACAGGGACCCCAAAACACACTTATCATCAATTATTATGCCAGGGAATTCAGGAAACGCCGAGAATAATGTCTCTTAGGATTGCTTTCTAGAATTGGTGTTTCATTGCAAGCCTGAATATTTTTTCCTTTTGCCACAAGAAAAAAACAATCCACTGGAGAAATCATGTTGCTGATGAAACTGAAACGAGAGCATAAAGTCAAATGTCCCCCATAAATCTCCAGCTGGGAAAATGAGAGCAGCTTCCCTAAAAAGGGATGAGATGAGAGAGAATTGTGTTATCATTACAGCCATGTTTACAAGACTCAGGCTTGGAGAACAGAAGGCTACCAGCACAACACTAGCAGGCTAATCTGGTTTTCAAATGTATTTGCAAAAGTCAACTAATGTCAGAACGAAGACTGTACAGTGGGCTGGAAGAGTTTTCTTTTCCTTTTTTTTTTTTTTGAGTTGGAGTCTCACTCTGTTACCCAGACTGGAGTGCCGTGGCACGCTCCCGGCCACCGCAGCCTCGACCTGCTGGGCTCCGGCGATCCCTCCGCCTCAGCCTTCCAAGTAGCCGGAATTACAGACACGTGCTACCACGCCTGGCTCATTTTTTGATTTATTGTAGAGATGAGGTCTCACCAAGTTGCTCAGGTGGGTCTCGAACCCTCGGGTTCAGGCAATTCACTCACCTCAGCCTCCCAAAGCGCTGGGATTACAGGCTGAGCCACCGAGTCCAAGTTTTCTTTTAAAGAGTTTAAGCCTATTTGTTTAGTGAATCCTTAGAATTTATTATTAAATGGGAGACTGTGACATTTGAAAAGCCATACCATGAGTTTAAGCCAGACTTGATTTCTACAGTGTCTTTTCCAACTTTCCCTGTTCTTTAGAACTATACGTTCTGCTGTTTTTCCCACTGGCCATTATATCATAAGCTTTTTTTCATGTTACAATCTTCATAATTATCCTTTAAGTTATATATACCTTAATAGTTCAACCACTAAATGCACCATAAATACTTTTATCTATCCCCTTTTGGCTATTTAGGTTGTTTTTAATATTACACTCTTATCAATAATGCTGCAATGAGCATTTTGAGGACTTTAGTTTATTTCAGCATTTGAATTACTTCCTTAGGATAGAGTTCCAGTAGAAATAATGGCTTAAATAATATGTACATTTTCATGTCCCTGGATAGTTTGCAAAGTTGTTTTTCCAAGAAATTATACCTGGTTACCCAGTCATTAATAATGAATGAGAAGCTTGTTCTCACCAGCCTTGGGTATCGATATGTAAAATTTTTTCATTCATAGCAAAATAATTTACCTGGAAGCTTTACATTTTTTAAGTAGGCAAATATATCCATCTTTTCCTCTCAGCTTTCTAAAATTGCATTAGACTTGGCAAGGCATCTCCTTCTGCCGTCAAGAGCATCAGATTTGCAAATCTATGGGAGAGTACTTCTCCTTGGCCTAGGCCACACCCTCCAGCAACTAAATCAAAACATCCAGAGGTGAATTCCGGCCCCAAGGGATTCCTCCCTGCAGCCAAGTCTGAGAACCTCTGGAATAGAAGGTGGGGATTAAAGTCACCTTTGAAGGTGCCAAATAGGGAGGAGGCCAGTGGAGACGTGGCTGGAAGGCAAGGAGAAATGGTGGAACTTGAGGGAAGAGGAGGGTCAAAGAAAGTGCTCTAACCAACCCAACAGGTAACTGGAATTCATCTGAAGACAGAGGAAAGGATTTTGGGGCAAGAGCGTAACAGAGAAAGAAAAAAGGAAGAAAGCAGGAATGAGGGAAAGTAGGACATTGTCCTGGGGGGTAGTCAGCATGGGTAAAGGGAAGTAGTTACTGCTCAGATGTGCAAGGAAGAGAATATGGGTGACAACATGGAGACATTCTGAGGCGTGGGAATTTGCACGAGCTGGTTCCGATCTTCTCAGAAGGAAAGGTTATCTCCTGGGAGTGAGGTCAGGGCCGTGGAAATTATATGGAACCATGATTGTGGAGAAAAGGAAGCAAGAAATAAAAGGACAGTGTACTAAAGTAGTCAACTGGTTAAAAGCACTCTTCATGGAAGTCTCCCTCGAGTAAACAGATGACAAACTAGGGACTACAATAAGGATTGGAGATCACAGACTGTCATCTGTTCACATTATCCTTCCAAGTCTGTGACGGTGAGCTGGCTCTGTACATTTCATCAGCCAGGGTCCAATCGGAAAAGCAGAACCATTGTGCATCATATAGAACAAGAGTTTTTTTTAAATGTAGATTAGTTCTTAAGCAATTGCGAGGGCTGCTGGAGACGTCTATGCAGGACAGTCACTCCTGCATCCGGGGTTGAACCTGAAGTCACTGTGGGCCAGTGAGGAAGGATAACTGAATGTACAATGAGGGAGAGCAGTTGAGGACAAATGGTACCCTGTCTGTCTCACCATCTCCAGTCCTGAGAATGGGGGTGACTTGCAGAAGCAGCTGGTGTGTTTTGTCAGAGATGCCCAGGATTTGGAGCTGAAGGAGGAGAACTAGCAGTCGCCGGAGCCCCACGCCAACAAGGTAGGTCAGCAGATGTCTAACAACACGTGAGTGGTTCAAGGTACCTGGTGCCTGTACCAACTTTCTGAGCACAAACATGACTGCTGCCTTACCTTCGCTTTCAAACTCTCACTGGGAAAGCCATAGAGGGAGAGAATTCTGGGATACCTGGCTTCATGTAGCTGTGTTGACACCTAACAAAGCCACCACACATGTCAACAGTATCTATTTTCAAAAGTATTTTAAAGCATTGTACAGGCTCATGCAGGAATTCAACACACGGAGCAGACTGCAGGCAATGTTTGGGTTTCTTCCCACCAGCCCAAAGGCTACAATTTGCGCTCAAGTCACATCTTGTATTCCCATTGCAATGGTGGCATTTACAACTAGTTTTCTGAGTTGGGTGTGGTGGCTCACACCTGTACTCTCAGAACTTAGGGAGGCAGAGGTGAGAGGATTGCCTGAGCCCACGATTTCGAGATCAGCCTGGGCAATTTAGCGAGACCTCGTCTCTACAATAAATCAAAAAACTAGCTGGGCATGGTGGTACATGCCTGTAGTTCCAACTACTTGGAAGGTTGAAGCGGGAGGATCACCTGAGCCCAGCAGGTCGAAGCTGTGGTGGCCGTGAGCGTGCCACTGCACTCCATCCTGCGTGACAGAGTGAGACTCCAACTCAAACAAAACCAAACCAAACTAGTTTTCTGGTCCGACAAAAGAGTGGGAACAGAAACGTCCCCTGTCTGCTGGGGGTGACAGTGTGCTTAAGGAGGAAACCCCGGGTGTGACTGCGTTATAACTGTCACCGCAGCAAGACGTTGGAGGCAAAAGAGTCTCCAGGGTTTTGGGAAATGTAGCCTTCCCTGAGTTTTTGCCTGTCTCAGCACACCCTCCTAACCTAGACATGACAGGGGACCTACCGGGAACTGCTTCCACAGCCTGCACTGCAAACGGGGCCCGGTGTGAGTGATTAACTCCCACGTGGGGTAGCTCGCTGTGAACTTGACTCTGCAATGTCCCAGATCCTCATAAAGCAGCTCACATATTTGCCGTCCAACGAAGCATGGCCGAAACAGCACAATCTCCTTGTTGCTGGCTTCAGGAATGCAGTGTCAGCTAGACCCTGGGCCCTGTGGCTCCTGTCCCCGCCCAGAGAGGTGGCCAGCTGAGGCAGCAGCCCCCCTTGGTTCTGAGGGAGGGGATACAACATCCACTCTGGCTTGCACCATGCCTGCTTTATCTGTCACCTGACTTTAGACACAAAGGGAATCAAACACCAAACTAGAAACCAAGCCGCGGGTCTCCTCCCTATATTAAAGCTCAGATGGCCATGTCTGATGCCTTGGAGGGGGTTCACTTATAGTCAGACTCAGAAATCATTTCATTTTACTGCACATGTAAGCGAAACCGGGATGTAGAGTCACTTAGTAAGACCTGGGTTTCAAGGATTTTGGAAAGCGTTCTTGGAACCACGAAGAGTTGGCTTCCCAAAGCTTCTCTCAATCTTTCTCTTCCTTTTTTTTTGAGTTGGAGTCTCACTCTGTCGCCCAGACTGGAGTGCAGTGGCCGCTCCCGGCCACCGCAGCCTCGACCTGCTGGGCTCCGGCGATCCTTCCGCCTCAGCCTTCCGAGTAGCTGGAACTACAGGCGCGCGCTGCCACGCCTGGTTGATTTTTTTATTTATTGTAGAGATGAGGTCTCGCCAAGTTGCCCAGGCATGTCTTGAACCCGCGGACTCAGGCAATCCACTCACCTCGTCCTCCCAAAGTTCTGGGATTACAGGCTGAGCCACCGAGCCCGGCTTTTTTCTTCCTTTTCTTCCCTCCTCTGCGGTTTCCTTTTCCTTCCTTCCTCCTCCTCTTCTCTGCCCTTCGTCCTCATTCCAGAAACACATCACCCAGTGTTGACTGGGATCAGGCCTGTTGTTGTGACCGGAGATACAGAGAACGGAAGACACCGTGTCTGCCTTCAGGGGACAGATGGGCAAGCATAGAGTGGCGTGGTGTTGGGGGAACACAGGGTGGTGGGGGCACAGGAGGTGGGTGACTTTCAGAGGAGCTGAGTCTTGAACAAAAGCAAGAGTCAGGTTGAACGCGGTCACTCATGCCTATAATCGGAGCATTTTGAGAGGCTGAGGCAGGAGGATTGCTTGAGCCCAGGAGTATGAGACCAGCCTGGGCAACACAGTGAGATCCTATCTTTATAAAAAATGTTAAAACTTAAGAAAAGTCGGGCTCGGTGGCTCAGCCTGTAATCCCGCGCTTTGGGAGGCTGAGGTGAGTGGATTGCCTGAGCCCGCGGGTTCGAGACCCACCTGGACAACTTGGTGAGACCTCAT
>NW_007254018.1:499342-505307 GCF_000164805.1 Carlito syrichta | reverse complement strand
TGGTTGCCGCGAGCGGCCACTGCACTCCAGTCTGGGCGACGGAGTGAGACTCCAACTCAAAAAAAAAAAAAAAAAACTTAAGAAACAAAAGTAAGAGTCACCTAGTGGCCTCCTCTGTTCTTCGGTCCTCATTTGCCAGACTCACCACCCTCCATTCATACGTTTTGCCGACCTTAGATTGCCTCTGAAGAAAGGAAGAACCTGGTAGCCAGTAGCCATGGTCATCTCCTGATGGCCATCTCTGGATCCCGTCTCCTGGGTAAGGAGATCATTCCCAAATGATCATTCCCAAACTCCCCTAACCACCCAGAACTCCTAACACTCCTCAGCAGCACCCAAAATAAAGTGTCAAACGCCCAGTCACCCGCCCACTTGTCATTAGAGCCTGCAAGGCCTCTCAGCTATGCTGGTCTATTAACACTTCTACGATTCTGCTAGAACACAGACATGCTTTCCTTTCAAGTCTTCTTCCTTTTGTTCCCAGCATTCCTGGTTGCTGTGTTAGATTTTGCTGCGGTTTCTATTTTCTCTGGTGCCCCCATTCACACCGATGCTTGTAAGGGGGCCAGCAACAGTTTTAAAACATTCCAGCCTGAGCGTCAAATTCATCATCCGCCCTGCCCCTGGGTGTCACACCTGTCCTGTCTACAGCAGTCTCCGGTGCCCGGACCAGTTGTAGCCCGAAAGAGGTAACTGACAAGGAATTAGAACCAACTCTTAGTGGAGGGATTTTCGGATGTGGATGTGGCATTCACCAGATCTGCAGAATGGTTGAGCAAAGTCTGAGACTTCTCTGAGACCAAAGGCGAAACTTAAATACGTGAGACCTTGGCCCTGGGTACCAAGAGAGATCTGCTTTTTAATTCACTTGCTCCAGAGTCTTTAAGAGCAGCGTGGACCGGGCACGGTGGCTCAAGCCTGTAATCCCAGCACTTTGAGAGGCCGAGGCGAGGGAATTGCTTAAGCCCACGGGTTCGAGAACAGCCTAGGCAACTTGGTGAGACCTCGTGTCTACAAGAAATTTTTAAAAAATTAGCTGGGTGTGGTAGTGTGTGCATCTGTAGTCCTGGCTACTTGGAAGGCTGAGGTGGAAGGATTGCCAGAGCCCAGTGGGTTGATGCTGGGGTGGTCATGAGCGCAGCACATGCACTGCACTCTAGTCAGGGCGATGAAGTGAGACTCCAAAAAGAGCCACGTGTCCCTTATCCACATTGCTTTATGGATGCTGTGTTTGGAGTCAAGAAGACGATCTGAGGATCTTAGGCTGTCTTCCTGGTGACCAGAATGCTGCCCTTCCGTAGTATAGCAAATGGTGGGGGGGTGGGATTCTTGGCCCAGCATTATCTGCATCACCTGGGACCTTGCTAGAAAGACTGAATCTCAGGTTCCATACCTGCTCTGTGGAAGCAGAATCTGGATTTTTTTTTTCCTGGCCATGTGTGTTTATTTTGTTCATTTATTTATTTATTGAGTCAGGGTCTCGCTCCATTGCCCAGGCTGGAGTGCAGTGGCATGATCACAGTTCACCGCAGCGTCGATCTCCTGGGCTGTGGCAATCCTTCCATCTCAGCCTTCAGAGTAGCTGGGACGTCAGGTGCATGCCACCACACCCAGCTCATTTTTGTTAATTGTTTGTAGAGACAAGGTCCAGCTATGTTGCCTAGGTTGGTTTTGAACTCCTAGGCTCAAGTAATCCGCCCCCCTTGGCCTTCCAAAGTGCAGGACAGAATCTGCATTTTAAAAAGATTCCCAGGGGATGTGCATGCACATTACTGTTTGAAAAACTCTCCTCTAGAGTTTTGTGGCTAACAACACACTCTCCGAACATAAAAATTGTGAGACAGGCAGAGGACACTTTGGATTTGAGAAGGCGAGTAACTTATCTAAGGTCACAGGGACAGAACTAGGAAACTCTGAACTTCTGCTAGCCTGGAGTGCTTTCCCCTGAACCGCTTTGCCTCCTGGCAAGAGTCAGGAGATGATAGCAACAACAGATGCTTTAACGGAGCTCCCACCACTAGCCAAGCATTGTTCTGAACTAAGTTATTTCATCTTGCTGGGTCTGTGAGGTGGAGCCCTTTATTTTTCTCATTTTTCAATTAGTTAAATGGTGCACACCAGAATCTAGAGTGTATTCCAGACTCTGTGTGAGTTCCCCACACTGATAGCTGGATTTTGAATTTCCCAGTAAAGAAATGAGGGAACGCCCAGGTACCTAGCTATGTGACATCGGACAAGTCATTTCGCCTCATTACTCCTCTAAGACGTGAGGTTGAACTGGATGACCTTTAAAGCAATTTCCAGCCCCGACTTTCTAGGTTTCTAGACAGCGCTAAATCCTTTCCTCGATGTCTACTGGTGACTTTTCTTCTGAGCAGGTGTGATTTAGGATCAGAAACTGTCAGCCCAGACCAGAGGATGGGGGATGGGGATTGGACACAGAGGCTCATTTTGATGTCCCCTTTGAGTGGGACAGATGACAAGCCTCTGTCCAAATCCTGCCCCCAGCTTGGCTGGCCAGCCTCAGTCCAATCTGCTATGTAGCATCATGGGATGACACCCAGTACAGCTGTCCTGAAGAAGTTGCTGAGAATAATCTGAAATCACACTTTGCAGCTGCACCACACCCATCCAATTCAGCTGGTGAAATGATACTTTTAAAGAAGAAAAGGTGATGGGGCCTGGAGTGTTTCCTACAAACCCCACACCACAGCATGAGTTCACTGCCAACGAATCAGAAACACATGGTATTCAACGCTTCTCTTGGAACGAGCACTGTTTAATAACCAAGGGAATCAATATTTGTCAAACAGTCCGGACTTGTTCCAGGACCTCTGAGATCCAGTTTGAAATGTATTGTCAAACACGCCACGGTCTCCAGAGCCAGATTAATGCATCTTTGCTCCCTCCACAGGGGATTATTTTCCAATTGCACCATTTGGTGACGGACTCAGAATGGGGTCTGATTAGGACTGAGGTTTAAAAGACACCTGACCAATTAGGCCTAAGTAAATACAGCTTAAAACAAATCACCAGTAAGTACCACTTTAAGTCAGTGCAAAAGAACACACACTTGCTGCTTCTATTTTCAGAAAATTAATGAACGATTTTAGTTATGGCAAAAACAACCCTGCAGAACAGGGGTCAGTTTGCTCTTTTAATCAAGAATCTTTGCCAAATATTTACTAAAATAGGGCAGACTCCTTGCAAAAGTATAAATAGTTTTGTTTCTTATTTAAAATAAAAAGGTCCCCAGCACCTTATATGGTCCGATCCTTTGATAGTACTCAAGTGTTTTCATAGTAGGATTTCCATTGTGGTCTCTGCTAAAGAGAAAAGAAACAAGATTACAGCACGAGGGCAGAGAAAAATGAGACTTCACATAAAAATCCGATAGAAAACTCCACAGAGTAAACTGTGAGTAATGTTGTCTTGGGAAGACAAAGCGTGTGGGAATGCTGGGCTCAGACCCAGTGAGTACCAAGGTTTCTGAAGCAGACTCGGATGGTTGCTTATTTAGGATTTCACTCTCTCCTTCCCTCTTTCCTAAGGAACCCAGAGTCTGCTGTTACCTGTCTGTCCCTGCCGTGATCCCGGGGAGGAGCTCCCAGCTCTGGTCCAGGGCCTAATTCTGTTTAAGTCCATCGTTGGAGTCCCTGATTGATTGAGGAACAGGCATGTGACCCAATTCTGTTCAAGGAAAAGTGACAAGTCGGCTTGGGGTGGAGGGTGAGTTTGGGGAAAGGTTTCCTTCTTCCTAAGAAAGAGGAAGGCTGAGGTGATTGGATTGCCTGAGCTCGCGGGTTCGAAACCCGCCTGGGCAACTTGGCAAGATCTCATCTCTACAATAAATCAAAAAATTAGCCAGGCGTGGTAGTGCGCGCCTGTAGTTCCAGCTACTTGGAAGACTGAGGAGGAAAGATCGCCAGAGCCCAGCAGGTCGAGGCTGCGGTGACCGGGAGCGGCCACTGCACTCCAGTCTGGGCGACAGAGTGAGACTCCAACTCAAAAAAAAAAAAAAAAGAAAGAAAGAAAGAGGAAGGCTGGGCTCAGTGGCTCAGCTGGTATCCCAGCACTTTGGGAGGCCGAGGCCAGAGGATTGCCTGAGTCCGCGGGTTCGAAACCAGCCCGGGCAACTTGGCGAGAGCTCATCTCTACAATAAATACGTAAATTAGCCAGGTGTGGTAGCGCATGCCTGTAGTTCCAGCTACTTGGAAGACTGAGGCAGAAGGATTACCTGAGCCCGCAGGTTCGAGACCAACCCGGGCAACGGAGCGTGCCACTGACTTCACTCCAACCTGGGCGACGGAGTGAGACTCCAACCAAAAACAACAACAACAACAACAAAAAGAGGAGCAGGAAGCGACAGAATGTTCTTCCTAGGGATGCTGTCGTTTTAGATGGATATGGTACCTGCAGGGTGGCAGCCATCTTACTTTCAGGTGAGGGTGAGGCTGGCACAGGGGTGGGCAAGGTAAGGGGAATCCGTGAGATGGAACACAGCCTGACACATCACATCTGGAGCCCACCTGCCTGTGGATTTCCTGTTTGTGTAAAATAATAAATTCCCTTATTATTTAAGTCAGTTTGAGTTGGTATTTCCAGTACTTACTGCCAAGAGCATCCGAACTGGTCTAATAAAGCTTTCAAAACTTCGAACAACAGATCAGCCATCCCTCGCTCCCATTACACTGTCCTGAAAACTTCACCTCACCCATTGTTTTGCTGTAAGTCTTCTGAAAGAATAAAATTTCTCCCAACAGTGTAACATAGAGCTGTAGGTTACTCAATAAGTCTCAATGGTGATTCTCCACTGATGACAACTTATTTCATTTTCATTTCTCAAGATAGGCAAACCAGCGTGGCATTCCAAAGGGCCCTTTCTGTAATAAAGAACCCATTGACTCCATGGCACAGGCATTTCCAGGACTGGTAGGGTAGAGCCATCCACCTTCTGTCATGGATACCCTTTGTGACAAAGAGCTGAGTAGGTCAAGACAGCTGATGGGGCTCAGGGTGGATGGCGGGGAACCCAGAACAGCAAATCTTACTGGTTCAACCAAGAGTCAGACCCCTGTCCGAGGTCTCACGAGTGGCAGGAGCTACAGATACAGACATCGGTTTGTTGTCCCAGACCCGAAATTGGGATCTCAAACTCAAGTTCCAGAAAAAACTGCTTTGCCCCATGCGAAAAGTAAAAATTAAGAATTCTCTTGCGCATACTCTAATAATATTTACACTTTTGCCTGTATCCCAATGATAAGTTTTCAATGTTTCCAAATATAAATTTGATCTCAAATTGTCCCTTCTGCAAGGAGTCAGGGAGTTGACATAAAACATAACATATACATTCTATATTTTGCAATCAAGATGTCTTTTTTTTTTTTTAGATTGGAAAATATAGTATATTTAGAAAGTAAATGAGAGAGAGAGGAGATTCACCTCCCCAAGGGAGAGGAAGGGGCCAAAGCTAAGAATACATGGTGACCAGAGCTCAAAGAACGCATGGCCTGGCCAGTGCTTAACAAAACACTGGCCACCTTAGTTCTTTCTTTTCATTACCTTCATCAAAGGTCTTTATATGCAGATATTACAAAACGAAACTATGCACTAAGCAAGAGTCAAGGGGAATTCTAACAGCATGCTCTGCCTGTGTCTGACGGGTGAAGGGGCTGGGTTGTCTCATCTTTAATTATTTGGTTTATCGCCTCAGTTTTCTGCTTGCTTGTCTCTATGAAGACCGCCTTAGCACCCTCTATCAATCCCTTGAGGGATTTACTGCAGAATCTGCTGTCAGCTCTGACAAGGAGAGCTTGGAGGCTTTATTCCATGAGGGTCCTGGCATTTTGATTACAGATTGGCAGAATGGGGGTTAGTGCCCCCAAACTGAAGTCGAAAATAATTTTTTTTTTGAGTTGGAGTCTCACTCTGTCACCCAGACTGGAGTGCAGTGGCTGCTCCCAG
>NW_007254018.1:478744-499194 GCF_000164805.1 Carlito syrichta | reverse complement strand
TAGTTTTTGATTTATTGTAGAGATAAGGTCTCGCCAAGTTGCCCAGGCGGGTCTCGAACCTGCGGCTCAGGCAATCCACTTACTTCGGCTTTCCAAAGCACGGGAGAAAATAATTTTTAAGAACACTTGCCGGGCGAGGTGGTTCACACCTATAATCCCAGCACTTTGGGAGGAGGAGGCAGGAGGATCGCCTGAGTCCAGGGGTTCGAGACCAGCCTGGGCAACTTGGCAAGACCTCATCTCTACAATAAATTAAAAAATGAGCTGGGCATGATGGCACATGTCTGTCATTCCAGCTACTGAAGCAGAAGGATCGCCTGAGCCCAGCAGGTCTAGGTTGGGGTGGCAGTTAGTGTGCCACTGCACTCCAGCCTGGGTGACGGAGTGAGACTCTGACTCAAAAACAAAAAAACAAAACAGAACACTCAGCACAAGATCGATCCTCTTACCAACTTTTAACTGTAGCAGACATTATTATTGTCCATTAGTACAAAGTAGCGCAGCGGGTCCTTAGAGTTTATTTGTCTGGCTAACTCAAACTTTATGCTTGTTGATGAATAGTGCCCAATGTCCCTGTCCTTGCAGGTCCTGGTAACCCCCATTTCAGTCCTAGACTTTATGAGCTTGACCTTTTTATTCATTTTATTTTATTTATTTTAGTCGGAGTCTTGCTCTGTCACCCAGACTGGAGCGCAGTGGCACGCTCACGGCCACCGCAGCCTCCACCTGCTGGGCTCAGGCGAGCTTTCCACTTCAGCCTTCCAAGTAGTTCGAACCACAGGTGCGCACCGTCACTGCTGGCTAATTTTTCTTTTAAATTTATTGTAGAGAGGAGAACTTGCCAAGCTGCCCAGGCTGGTCTCGACTCCCTGGGCTCAGACAAGCCTCTCGCTTTGGCCTTCCAAAGTGCTGAGATTACAGGTGTGAGCCACCGTGCCCAGTATTGAATTATATTATTTTAGATATTTCGTATAAGCGGAACTATGCAGTATTTGTCTTTCTGTGTCTTGCTTATTTCATTTGGCATAATGTCTTCAGGGTCTATCTGTGTGGCTACACAGTAAAGAATGCCCTTCTCTTTTAAGCTGAATAATGTTTCATTTTATGCCAAATCTTCTTTATCCATTCTTCTATCAATGAATGTTTCAGCTATTTCCTCATCTTAACCATTGTGATTAGTGCTGCAACGAACATGAGAATGCCAATATCTCTTAGACATCCTCATTTCAATTATTCTGGATATATACTGAGAAGTAGACTTGCTGGATCATATGACAGTTCTATTTTTAATTTTTAAGACCCTCTGTACTGTTTTTTTTTTGCTGTTGTTGTTTGTTTGTTTTTGCTTTTTTTGAGTTGGAATCTTACTCTGTCTCCCAGGCTGGAGTGCAATGGCACACTCACAGCCACCGCAACCTCGACCTGCTGGGCTCTGGTGATCCTTCTGCCTCAATCTTCCAAGTAGCTGGAAATACAAGTGCACGCCACCATGCCCAGCTATTTTTTTGATTTATTGTAGAAATGAGGTCTCACCAAGTTGCCCAGACTGATCTCAAACCCCTGGGCTCAGGTAATCCTCTTGCCTCCTGTTTTTGTTTTTTTTTATTGCAACTATACCACATTACATTCCCACCAACGGTGTGCAAGAGTTCCTGTTTCTCTGCACTTGATATATATTTCTAGTAGTCACCACCCTAGTGGCTGTGAGTTGATATCTCATTGCAGTTTTGATTTGCGTTTCCCTAATGATTAGTGATGTTGAGCATATTTTCACATGCTTGTTGGCCATTAGTATGTCTTCTTTGGAGAAATGTCTATTTGAGTCCTTAGCCAATTTTTAAATTGGGTTATTAGTTTTCTTGCTATTAAGTTGTCTGAGTTCCTTATATATTTTGGAGATCAACCCCTTGTCAGCTATATGGCTTACAAATATTTTCTCCCATTCCATGGGTTGCTTTTTCACGCTGCTGATGGTTTCCTTTGCTGTGCAAAGCTTTTTAGTTTGATGTAGTTTTACTTATTTGTTTTTGGTTTTGTTGCCTGTGCAACTGATGTCATATCTATGAAACCATTGCCAAGATCAATATCATGAAGTTTTCCCCTTCCGTTTTCTGCTAGGATTTATACAGTCTCAGATCTTTCTCTCTTCTTTTTTTTTTTGGTTGGAGTTTCACACTGTCACCCAGGCTGGAGTGCAGTGGCACACTCACAGCCACCACAGCCTCCTGCTGGGCTAAAGCAATCCTTCCACCTCAGCCTTCCAAGTAGCTAGAACCACAGGCACGAGCCATCACACCGGGCTCATTTTTTAATTTATTGTAGAGATGAGGTCTCGCCAAGTTGCCCAGGCTGGTCTCGAACCCTTGGACTCAGGCAATCCTCTCGCCTCCCCCTCCCAAAGTGCTGGGATTATAGGCATGAGCCACTGCGCCCAGCTAGATCTTATGTTTAGAAATACTTTTCATAACCCTGAATTGTACCCCATATCTTTAAAATTAAAAAAAAAAATTCACTGGATGCTGGAATACTAACTTTTGCTCCTACATTCACTCACAATCATAAATGAAAAGAAGATTGGTTCGTGTGGGGACCTGAGGCAGGAGGTTGTGAGAACCTAAGAAAAACCCACAAATCATAAACCAAATGTCAATTATACTTTCTATGTTCATGTATTCTTACAGAGGCAAGAATATCTCTGACTGTGCTGATATTTTGGCCCACATGGTCATGCTCTTCAAAGACTGTAAACAGTGCGGTGTGAGCTCTGTTCCGAAAGAATGACTGCCCTATAAACTTATAGAGGCACTGAGAGTCTTTTAATTTCTCCTCCTTCCTGGAAAGATACAGTGCCTTCTTTGCAGACATTGCTCTGAGCAGTATGATGCATAGACTGGCCAACTTTGCACCTTTTAACACACACAGCTTGATCCCAGATTCACAGCCTTTGGGACTTTTCCCTTTGATGTGAAATCCAACCACAATGTGCATGAACTATGTTAGCATAGGCCTTTATGGATTACATTTGTTACAATCAAGCAGAAGGAAAGTGACTCCATGCAATTGCACCATGGGATCGTGGGCTTCAGTGATAGTAATCATTTCTTTAGAGTTCATCTCAGTTGGCAAAATGCTTTTCCATATGTTGTCTCATGTAAACCTCTCAACAGCCCTGGTGGGATTTTATAGACAGGAAAAATAGAGATGAAATCAAAAGGCTGGAAGAACTTGACCAAGTTCACTGTTGGAGGCAGAGCTGGCACTTGGGCATAGCTTTCTTACCCCACGTTCAGGGTTTCTTCCATGATTCTGTCTTGTCTTGAAAAAGGTGGCCCAAGGACAGTGTTATGTGATGGCTTAGAGAAGGAGTTCCCAACCCCCAGGCTATGGACTGGTAACTGTCTGTGGCCTATATAGCAGGAGGTGAGCGAGAAATGCTTCATCTGTATTTACAGCTGCTCCCGACATCGCTCGCATTACCACCTGAGCTCTGCCTCCTGTCAGATCAGCACTGAAAAGCCTGCTTCCATTTCCAGCATCCTAACTTCGTGAAGCAGGGTTTTCTGCAGGGACTGCAACAAAAATGAGATTGGAGACTGGACATAAGCAACACACTTTGGGTGTCACTGTATCCCATTACACCCAGATGGGACTGTCTAGTTGCAAGAAAACAAGCTCAGGGCTCCCCTCCCACTGATTCTGCTTTACGGTGAGTTGTATAATTATTTTGTTATATATTACAATGTAATAACAAGAATAAAGTGCACAATAAATGTAATGTGCTAAAATCATCCCCAAACCATCGCCCTGACCCCTCAGTCCACGGGAAAATTGTCTTCCACGAAACTGATCCCTGATGCCAAAGAGATTGGGGACCACTGGTTTAGAGCACAGAGATCTAAGTTCCAATTCTAGTTCTGTCATTTATAAGTGGACTGGGGAAAGTTTCTAAGCCTCAGGGCCCTGCTTTGGTTTTCTCATCTATAAAATATGAATAATAATATGTATACTGTTGTGTTCTGGAGCTGAATGTGTTAATGCAAGAAAGGCACTAAGCATAATGCTTCATACAAAGTGCGGTACTCAGCAAGTCCTCAGTGAATAACAGCTGTTAAAAAAAAGGGAAAGGGCGGGCGTGGTGGCTCACGCCTGTAATCCCAGTACTTTGGGGGGTCAAGGTGAGGGGATTGCCTGAGCTCATGGGTTCGAGAACAGCCTGGGCAACTTGGAGAGACCTCAGCTCTACAATAAATCAAAAAATTAGCCAGGCGTGGTAGCGCACACCTGTAGTGCTGGTTACTTGGAAGGCTGAGGTGGAAGAATTGCCTGAGCCCAGCAGGTCAACGCTGGGGTGGCTGTGAGTGTGCCACTGCACTCCATCCTGGATGCAGGAGTGAGATTCTGACTCAAAAAAAAAAAAAAAAAAAAAAAAAAAGGAAGGCCAGGTACAGTGACTCATGCCTGTAATTCCTGCACTTTGGGAGGCTGAGGTGAGAGAATTGTTTGAGTGCAAGAGTTGAAAACCAGCCTGGACAACACAGGGAGACCTCGTTTCTACAAAAACCCCAAAAAGATCAGCTGGGTGAGGTGGCACACATCTGTAGTCCCAGCTACTTGGGGAAGCTGAAGCGGAAGAATTGCCTGAGCCCAGCAGGCTGAGGCTGTGGTAAGCTGTGACCGTGCCACTGTGCTCCAGCTTGGATGACGAGTGAGATCCTGACTCCCAAAAAAGGGAAGAGGGGGTGGTGGATATAAACCTTGGTTGAGAACTTTGAGTGTATTCCCTGTCTCTAGCTTTTCACTCTGTTATTAACTATGTTGGTCAAAGATGTCCTGTGAGTGCCAGTTTCCTGCCTGACCAAATGAAGACAACAAGCCTTGATAAGAAAACCCCTGAGAACCTCTCTATCTGACCTCCATGTTTAACACGGGGCTCACCATTGTCTGTGGGGTGTGTGCAAACGTCTGGGTGTGTGTACACCCGAGTGTCTGGGAGGAAAGGAGGAAGGAGGCAGCAAAGGGATCAAATTGACCAGCTTTCCCTTCACGCTAACACTTTCCCACACGGCCAAGAAGTTTACAGTGCAGGAGATTAAAATGCGAAGGCAAACAATGACACTTGGCAACGGCCACCACTCTCTTGGAAAACACACACCAGCACATGGACAAGGATTTCAAAGGCTTAATGATTCTAGGGTGGCGACAATATGATTTGGTGGTTCAATTTCTTAAATTTACATCATTCGTTTAAAATACTGCAGGACACAAACAAGTAAACTACAGCATCCATATCCCCTGGCAGGAATAATAATAAGAGAAAACTTGCATGAGAAGAGACTGCTTCTTATTATCATGCTAAATGAACTGGACAATTCAACCAGGAATGTTTACCGTGTGTCACACAAGCCACTCTAACCAAGGCCTGGGGGGTGTTCCGGACATGCAGGGTTCTCTCTCCAACCCTTTTAAAGTTAAATTGACCAACTATTTGCAGGAATGTGCCTCACAGAAAGAAAACACACAAGAATGAGGACAGATTCCTGGGCAGGGTAAAAGTGATTCTTGAGGAAGGACAATGCTCTTTAGAGTATTCTTGGTCAAGGGGTCACAGCTCGGGCTCCCAAAGTTATAGCTCTTTATAGCCGGAGCTCACCTTCCTCCCTCCATAGCTCAAACCCTATCCTGGATGCTAGGACCTCACTTCTGCCTCCCCATTTCCTCCTGAGTTCACCCTGGGAAGCCAGGGTGTCCTTTCCCAAAAGCAGACCTTGGTTTGGACCCTCTCAAACCTCAGAAAAGCTCTAATAACAGGAAGCCCTGGGTAACTCCATAGGGAAAGGCAGCCTTTACCAAGCCTTGAAATATTTCCCTAACCTCTCTCCCCTAGGGCCATGAGTGCACATGGCCTTTGAGAACTCAAGTAGGGCTCGGTGGCTCAGCCTGTAATCCCAGCACTTTGGGAGGCTGAGGCAAGTGGATTGCCTGAGGCTGCGGGTTTGAGACACCCCCCCCCCAACTTGGCGTAAATTAAAAATTAGCTGGGTGTGGTAGTGCGTGCCTGTGGTTCCAGCTACTTGGAAGGCTGAGGCGGAGGGATTGCCAGAGCACAGCAGGTCGAGGCTACGGTGGCCAGGAGCGTGCCCTTGCTTTCCAGTCTAGGCGACAGAGTGAGACTCCAACTCAAAAAACAAAAAGCAAAAAGAGAGAGACAGAGAGAGGCCAGAGAAGAACCATTTAAGAAGTTCTCCCCCCAAAAAGAGATTGATTCTAAGGCGATTTACTGTCTCTTCCTAGATGGAGCACTGCGTGGGCACTTTTAAACAAACAGCTCTTGATAAAAGAAATGTCAAGTTCTCCCTAATCATGTACACTGTTGCCTTAAAAATATGGATATTTTGCCTGAGCATGGTGGCTCATGCCTGTAATCCCAGCACTTTGGGAGGCTGAGGCAGGAGGATTGCTTGAGACCAGGATTTCGGGACCAGCCTAGACAACATAGCAAGACCTTGTCTCTACAAAAAGTGTTAAAAATTAGCCAGGTATGGTGCACAAGCCTGTAGCCCCAGCTACTTGGAAGGCTGAGACAGGAGGATTGCCTGAGCCCAGGAGTTCAAGGTGATGGTGAGCCGTGATCATGCCATTGCACTCCATTCTAGGCATAGAGTGAGACCCTGACTCAAAAAAAAAAAAAAAAGTACCTTCAAGTCAAACTTGGACATCTGTCATTCATGGACTTCTATGTGTCAGACATTTAAAGTACCATCTCATTTAATTCTATGAGACAGGCACAGAGTCATCACCCTTATTTTATTGAAGGCATTAAAACCAGAGAGATTGTACAACTTGGAGCACGATGAAAATGGATTTTCAAACTTAGGTTGCTGATTTTAACCGATATGCCCCACTGTCTTGCCTGATAGAACCACTAAGCTTCACTGCACCTCCATGAGTAAAACCAAGCATTAAAATATTGGAGACTGAATAGTCTGGGCGTTGTGGTTCATGTCTGTAATCCTAGTACTTTGAGAGGCCAAGGTGGGAGGACTGCTTGAGCCCAGGAATTCAAGACCAGCCTAGGCCACACAGTGAGACCTCATGTCAAAAATTTTTAAAATATATATATATTTTAAATATTGAAGACAAATAAAATGAAAGAGGTCTGGATCCCTGTTCTGTGGGGGAAAGGCCAAAGTCAACACATGCTGCTCAGAACCTTGAAGTTTCTGCTTTATTGTTTTCGGCGTGAGTCTTAGTCAGCTTCTTCTGCATACTTGACAATGCATCATGTAAGCCCTAAGTCTCAGCCCTAAGAAGCCGCCTAACCAAAGGGAGTTTAACTTACAACAACAGTGCCAGTTGCCTCTCGCTATATCTAACCACAGCTGCGTCCTGCTCTAGTAACCACAACTCAAAGTTGATTCCAAATTCTATTTATTTTCCTTTTTTTCAAACTGAGCTTTCTTTGTAGGGAATTAACTCCATGCTTAGTACACCGAGATGGCGAATTAAATTCTCTACTTGGTTAGAATTACACTGCTCCGTTATCCAAGTTGTATAGAATCAGCCAAAGGCAGCCCACCTAATCTAAGAAGATATCATCTCATTCACATATCCAATGATGGGCCCCGAGTACCAGTGAGAGACCTCGACACTATCACAGCTCACTGCAACCTCGACCTCCTGGGTTCAGGTGATCCTTCAACCTCAGCCTCCCCAAGTAACTGGAACTACAAGAGCACAGCATGACGCCTGGCTGATTTTTAAAAATTCTTGTAGAGACAAGATCTCGCTATGTTGCATAGGCTGGTCTCAAACTCCCAGGCTCAAGTGATCCCCCTGCCTCAGCCTCCCAAAGCACTAGGATTACAGATGTGAGCCACCATGCTCAGCCAGGATCTAGTTTTTATACAGTATTTTTATAGGTAGCCTTAGTTGGCTAGGAACTGATTGAAAGGCATGGAGTATGAGTTAATTGCTGCTGGTGTTTTTACAGTTTAAACTGTTAATTGGTAACTTCTTGTGTAACTGACATGAAAGCGACCAGGAGGTATTCTCCATTAATAATGCAGTAAAATCAAATTATCGGTCACTCTCTGACCCCCAGTCCTGTAAATTCTGAATGAAATAAACTGCAGATCCTCATGATTAATTTAGTTGTCAATAAGAATTTATATTTGCCTAACAGCTGAACTGGGAGCAGAACTTTTTTTTTTTTAAATCTAAGAAGAAAAAAAGGTGAGGAGGGAAGGGGCGGGGACCAAAACTAATTTTGAGCCAGCTGTGTTTCCTCTTTAAGAGGGACCACTGAGGAGGTGATCTTATTTAATCTCAGAAATGTAAACAAAAGGAGGCCTGTTACAATTAAGTTAGAATTTAAGTACTAATTAAGTCTGATGCAGTATAATGGAGATTTAGATTTCGTAAATATTGATCCCAAATGGTTTTACTCTCTTTATACATCTCAAATTAATCATAATGTAAACCAAAGTGCATGTGTTCTTTTCAAAGTAAAATTCGCTCATATCTGTATTCCAAGAGAAATGAGATTGGAAACCGCAAGGATTACATTTCTCAGGAATGTATATGAAAGACCACAGCCTTGCAGGAGCGCTATCTGTATTTCTACAGTACTGCTTGGGACCCATCAGTCCACACAGAGCAGATCACCAAGGAATTCTGGGCAAGATTAAACACACACACACACACACACACACAGGGCCAAAACATTACAGACTCCAAGACTTTAAGATCTATTTTTTAGGGTCAATTGCATAACTGGAAAAGTGAGTTTAAAAATATTTGAAAAAAAACGATGATAATTAATCTACCAGTGACTACAGCTCACATTTCAGTCCATCTCTGTGATGGCTAACTGAAAATCCAGATTGCCTTTGAGGGCATGGAGAAATAAACAGTTCACTACTTCACAGAAGAGGAATTTATTTAATGCTGTTAAGGGAGTTAGTGATCGCCCAGTTTACTTTAAGACCATCTCTGTCATTAAAAAAAAAATAAAAGATTATTGTCAAATGAGTTAACCAGTAGCTTTTGTTTTCATGTAAACATGATATGCCTATATTATCTTCTGAAAGTTTTGTGTTTTTTAAACATTTGGCATCAAAGAGACAAAAACATTTTAGTACTCACTTGAAATAGGCAAGTGATTTTCCCCAGACAGGGATTTTGTCATACTGCATTGGTAGATAGACCAAGAAATATTTTGATCATGAAATGGGTGGCATCTTAAATTTCATATCAGAATTATAGTCCTAGAAAGAAACATCCCACTCTTCTGGACAGGACTGTCCCTGGAAAACGTTAGCATTTCTCTGGACAGTTTGATAACTGAAATATAAGTCAAGGAAGTAAAATGGCTGAGCTGTAGGTGGGAAGACTAAGGCTTCTTCTGTGATCCCACTAGACAGGTGACAGCTTAGATGAGATCCAGGATGTATGTTGGAGAAGCCACAAACAGGAATTGGCAGTGAGTATGACATGGAGGGTAAGAAGGAGGAGTCAGGGATGTGGTCTGAGCAGTTGGATAGATGGTGGCTTGACTTCCTGAGATGGTGAAGACAGGGAGAAGAACAGCTGTGATGGTGACAGGACAGTTTCCTGTCGTAGATGCCTGTTAACCAGCCGGATGGGGATGTCAGATAACAGTTGAACAGTTGAGTCTGGAAGCTCAAGGGAGCTCAAGAAATGGGAGAGTGGAGTGGCCTCAGATAGAGAAGAGAATCAGGCCTCTACTGAGCTCTGTAGTTCTAGCAGGAAAATCAAGAGTAGAGAAACTCATAATTTTGAGATCCTCTAAGGGGTATTTTTAGGACAGAAGTCCCCAACATACGAACGAGTTTGGTTTCTGAGAGCATGTTCATAAGTCCATTTGCTCTAAGTCCAACAACGTTAACCTTGGTACCCAACTAACACAATTGACTATGTGGCACTGTATGTATTTAACAGGCTACACTGACACCTGGTGGAAATAAATAATACATTAAAAAATGCACATGTGCATCATTAATGTTTGTAACTTGAAGGTTTGTATGTAGGGAACTTCTGTATTTTGTTTAGAGTTGTAAATTCTGAGAATAGAAAATATACCCATATTCAAATATATGAACACAAATGTATGTCAGGATCAAATGTTGGTAAATTTTGGATTACTTGCTGTTGAATTTTGGATATGGTTTTGGACTTTTTTTTTATTTAATTGGAGTCTCACTCTGTCACCCATGCTGGAGTGCAGTGGCACACTCACAACCACTGCAGACTCAAACTGCTGGGCTCAGGCAATTCTTCCGCCTCAGCCTTCCAAGTAGCTGGAACTACAGGCATGTGCCACCATGCCTGGCTAATTTTTGATTTATTGTAGAGATGAGGTCTCACCAAGTTGCCCAGACTGGTCTCTAATCCATGGGCTCAGGCAATCCTCTCACCTCGACCTCCCAAAGTGCTGGGATTATGGGCGTGAGCCAATGTGCCCGGCCATTTTGGACTATTTTTAATCTTTGTAAGTCAAGAGTTGACTATATTCATATTTTTATATCCAGTTGAACTAGTTCAATGAATGTGACAAACATTTAGTAAATGGCTTTGGAGTCAGACATTCTGGGCTGCATGCTAGTTATACCACCTAACTATAGTGTGTGCTTGCAAGCAAATAAATTATGGCCTGTGCATTGGGTTCCTGAGGTTAAAAAGAAAAAATCTTGGAAGGATGAAGTGAGACAATTTAAGGTAAAATACCTGGAACAATTCCTAGCATGCAGCACGAGTTCAATAAGAGGAAGCTATTCTTAATTAGACAAAGCATGTTCATCCAGAGACCCTGAAATCTATTGAGAGGAGACAGACACAATCAGGAAATGCCAGCAAGAAGTTTCCAAAGTGAGAAGATCTGACATGAGCAGAGAACCTCCTGAAAACACTTTTGTTCCCTTCCGGTCGTCAGGAGTTAAGAGGAATGGTCCCAGCCCCCTCGGCTCTCCTGGGGGGCCGAGGCCAAGTGGCAGGCCTAGCTTCAGCCCTTAGAGAATGGTTTCTGTGCCCGGAAGAGACATGGACTGTCTAGGACCTGGAGCCAAGAGCAACTGGCTGGCCCTCTCTCAGACCTTTCCTTCCCTTGGGTGCGTCCCCTCCCCCTGCCTTCCCCTTACCCTCCTGAGTCTCCTTCCAAGTCGAGCTTTACCCCTCCCGAGGTCACACTTGGTTTCCCGACTTGCTGGTATGTCCCTAGTACAGTGGTTTCTGTTCCTCTCTGGCCGGGGTTTCCAAGAACAGAGGTCGTGGCATCCAAACGACACTTTCTTTTTGAACCCAGGTTTTGCTGCTGGGTTGGGGTCCTGTCAGCTGAGCCTGATGTTCAGCTTCCTGGCTGGGGACACTGAGCCCAGACGAAAGTAGTTTGGAGACCTCTGCTGGAGCCCCCATTTGCATGGCCTACTCTGGTCTGAATCGCTGCCTGTGGTTTTGTGGGCATAGATTCCACCTGCCTTGGGGGCAGGGGCTGTGTGTCCCTGCTGGACGTGGCTATTTGGTTCGCAGTCTAATTCTCTATGGGTCTGGAAATGTCTGTTTCTTCCTTTTTTTTTTTTTTGAGTTGGAGTCTCACTCTGTCGCCCAGACTGGAGTGCAGTGGCCGCTCCCGGCCAACCGCAGCCTCGACCTGCTGGGCTCCGGCGATCCTTCTGCCTCAGCCTTCCGAGTAGCTGGAACTACAGGCGTGCGCTACCACGCCTGGCTAGTTTTTGATCTATTGTGGAGATGAGGTCTTGCCAAGTTGCCCAGGCGGGTCTCGAACCCACGGGCTCAGGCAATCCACTCCCTCAGCCTCCCAAAGTGCTGGGATTACAGGCTGAGCCACCGAGCCTGGCTTGTTTCTTCTTTTTTATTTTGTTTGGTTTTTTTTGTTTGTTTGTTTTGTTTTGTTTTTTGAGTTGGAGTCTCACTGGGTCGCCCAGACTGGAGTGCAGTGGCCGCTCCCGGCCACCGCAGCCTCGCCTGCTGGGCTCCGGCGATCCTTCCGCCTCAGCCTTCCAAGTAGCCGGAATTACAGGCATGCGCTACCACGCCTGGCTGATTTTTTATTTATTGTAGAGATGAGGTCTCGCTGCCCAGGCGGGTCTCGAACCCGCGGGCTCAGGCAATCCACTCACCTCAGCCTCCCAAAGGCGCGGGATTACAGGCTGAGCCACCGAGCCCGGCTTTCTTCTTTTTTATTTTAAAGATGTGGGGTACAATTCAGGGTTAGGTATCCAAGTGTTCATTATGAAGATACCCATGTTGGTGCCGTGTGCCCCCCCTTCCCCAGGCAGATTCCCACGACTGCCAATCCCACTTCCCCGCCCCCCTCCCGGTTACTGCCAATCATTTTCTTATGGTATTACCGTAATTGTTCAAGGTCTGCTTATGGTCTCTTTCTTCTAATCATTACATCACAGCAGCTGGAGTAGCCAAAAGATCAAATCTAAGCAGGAGATGAGAAGTACTTCCTACCTTAGATTTGCCCTGTGGGCAGCCAGTGGCAAAAGGCAGAACCCAATACTTGTTCCTTGTGTAGCTCAGTCATAGCTCAATTTTGGGGGTGTTTGGTCCCAAGGTAATGGGAGGTCTGTGTCTCCAGGGATTTACAGGATTGAAGAATAATAGTAACAACAACAAAAATCTATACATGTAAAATATCACCTGCTAGTAAACGATATCTCATAAGTTTCTTTAAAACGGCAAACATACAAGGCTTCTAAAACTATTTTTTAAAATGATTAACCCAGGGCTTCAATCTGTTAATAATCCTCAGTGTTGTCATGTTTTTTTTTTAACTTCTCATCCTGATATTTTTTTTTAGTTGGGGTCTTACTCTGCCATCCAGGCTGGAGTGCAGTGTCACCATCATGGCTCACTCGAGGGCCAGCCAAGATATCTTGCCAGCTCTGGGCTCCTTCTGGATAGCCCGCCCTGAGCGTGTGGGAGAGCCGAGCTGTGATGCCGGGTTGAGTGCTGTGTCCATCATGTCAACAGGCCTAGGGCACTGACCAAGGGCCATGTCGGGGGGCAAGGACTCAGGGCTCAGGTAATTGCTGGAGAAATCTGGATGACCTGAGGACTTTTTTTCTTCCTCTGTTCTTAGAGATGTGGGTCTCACTATGCTGCCTAGGATGGTCTTGAACTCCTAGGCTCAAGAGATCCCCCTACCTCGTCCTCCCAATTAGCTGAGACTACAGGCGTGCACCGCCATGTCCAGCTCATAATGGACATTTACATTTATTGCTGGGTAACCAAAGGGAAGTGCTTTTTGATGGATTATTGGAAAAACAGGTTCACATAAAACAGGCTGTGCGGTAGTACTGAACACCCACCTGGTCACTTACACAAGTCTCCCAAGGGCTCCTGGCTCACTAAGCTTCCACACATGACTGGTTCCTCTTCACTTGGGGGGGCTTGCGTGTGAGATTCCCTGTTCTTCTCACATCCCATTTGGAGTCCCTGTTGTTGCTATAGTTGTTGTGGTCTCTTTAATCCTAGCTGTTTCTCCAGGCCTCTGGCCAAGTTCCTGTATTCATTATACCTGCATGGAGGGCAGGGAATGTAAATAGTATATAGATTTTCGACAACATTGTAAATGCTTTATGGACTGTGTGTTACAGAGAGGAGCTGAGCTGTAAAATTGGAATTCAACCGGTGTGTTTACAGAAATATGCTGACTGTAAAACTTCTCTGCTTTCTAAATACAGCCTTTGTGATGCAGGGCTTTGAGCACTGGAAGGCTCAGAACTGGGAACTCCGAGACTGTCCCTGGCGGCCTCCCGTGGGCGACTGGGACCATATCTTGGTCCCATTTTCTCCACAGCACGTTGTTGGAGTGCCTCTTCTTGTGGGGTGTGCAGCTTCTTCCCCGGGTCATGCATTCCTTGTCCAAGACCCCTCCTCTGTGCCCTTCCATGTGAGCAGGAAGCGCCTCTCCCAGAAGCAGAAAGTGGGCTGTCCACACCCTCCTCAGAGGGCATGTGCCTTGCGGGTGACAGTGACGGGTCTCCACCAGCCATCATGCTGTCCACACCACGCCTGTCGCATAGGAAAGGCTTCTCTCCACTGACCAGCGCGCCGGAAATATCCCTCTGAGTCACTCTTACCAGGCAGGAGAAAGCAGTTTCCTTTCTCCCCTCCTCCCCGCTTTTCTGTTCTCTTCCTTCCTCCTTCCACCCTGCTTCCATTCCTTCCTCTTTCCCTCCTCCCTTCTTTCCTTCCTTCCTGTGCTCTCCTTTCTGAGTGATTCCTCTCTGACTTTTCTCACCCAATCATTGCTTGGCTCCACCAGCAGTATGGAGGGAACCCCCACAAAAACCAGAATTTATTTACAAAAAACCTTGAATTTATGGCAGGCAACTGTAATCCCAGCACTTGGGGAGACGGGGCGAGAGGATTCCCTGAGCCCAGGGTTTCAAGACCAGCCTGGGCATCATGGCAAGACTTCGTCTCTACAAAAAAATCAAAATATTAGCTGGGCGTGGTGGTGCGTCCCTGTAGTTCCAGCTACTTGGAAGGCTGAGGCAGAAGGATTGCCTGAACCCAGCAGGTCGAGGCTGCGGTGGCCATGAGCGTGCCACTGCACGCCAGCCTGGGCGACAGAGTGAGACTCCAATTCAAAAAAAGAAAAAAAAATTGTGTGTTTATCCTTGCATGTTTAAACTTCAGTCACCTTCAAAGTACTCTACGTTTGATGCAATACACCTATCGAGATGCTTCTTCCACTGCTCAAAACAGTTTTTGAATTCATCCATTTTGATTCAGTGCTTCTGCCATTTTTTTGTTTGTTTGTTTCACCTCTTCCGCATGGGCAAAACGTTTCCCTTTGAGGTCATTTTTCATCTGGGAAACAACAACAAAAAAGTCATTGCTTGTGGTGAGATCAGGTGAATAGGAAGGGTGGGGCATGGAGGTTGGGCCATTTTAGATAAAAAACTGCTGAACGCCCAGCACGGTGTGGGCAGGTACACTTGTAAATCCCCCATCATGAAATGGGCAAATGTGTTGAAAGAATCTCCAAAGGAAAAAGTTCACTGAAGCTAAACACAGCCTCTCACAACAACGCTGGCTGGTACACTGATTCTGGAACATTTATCTAGCAGGGGAAGCCTGCACTATAAGAAGCCTGCACTATAAGAAGCCCACCCTCCAAAAAATATTTTCAGGTTTTTTTCGTCCTGCTGGCCATCCTAGACTCCGAGGACACCCCAACACCACACACACACACACACACACACACACACACACACACACACACACACACATCAATGGGGCCATAGGAGAAGGAGGCAGTTTTGCACCTTCCAAAAGAATTCACACAGTCCTGGTTTTGAATCCTGACCGAAGCACTTACTAGGTAGGAGAACTTGGGAAGGTCACATAACTTCTTTGAGCATCTGTTCCCTTCCTCCCGTATTTAATGGAAAAAAGAATCTTGCAAGGACAACTTAAAGATTCAAATCTACATAGTAGGTGTCTACTAAGTGGCAGGTGTTATTATTTGTATGATTTGGAACTGTTCTCGATCATTCCTGTAGGTTTTATGAAGATAAATACCCATAAATTAGTTATATCATCTGAGTTTGTGCTGGATACAGTGATGGGAAATACATGAAACCATATTTTTGAACTTGGCAAAAGGCCATGGAAGATTCAACTCAGGCACCACTTTGGACTGGTCTTGGTTTACAACCCACTGAAAACCAACCTGCTGACATTCATTTGCTAGAAGCCAAGTGAACAGCCTGGGATTGAAATAGACGGCAGGAGGGCCTGTGGTGTAGCATATGACATTCTCCCGTGGGCTTGTGAGTGCTGTGTATACTGTAGCAGGGTTCCAGGATGTTTTTCCAGTGAAGTATATACAACATGACCTAAGCGACCCTGAAAATTCCACCCTGCCCTAACGTGTCTCTCCAGCAATCAGTCCCAAAGCTAAAATACCTATGAGCCAATCATGGCACCGCGTCTTCAGAAATGTTGAAGTGAGAAGCTTCCAGGCACCTTTTTTGTAACTGGCAACATTTGGGTACCACCGGACCCCTGGGTGCTCTCCAGCGTTGTGCTCTGCGTCTTTCCCCAGCCGCATCTGCCATCCAATTGTTCGTCTTGACATTCCATTTGCTCCCAGTTGACTGTAAGTTATGCTAAGCAGCAAACTGGCCCACAAATTCCTGTGAAGGAATGAATGATTGTTAATAAGAATAGTAGAACTGGCCGGGTGCAGTGGCTCACGCCTATAATCCCAGCACTTTGGGAGCCGAGGTGAGAGGATTGCTTGTGCCCACGGGTTCAAGATCAGCCCAGGCAACTTGGCGAGACCTTGTCTCTACAATAAATCAAAAATTAGCCTGGTGTGGTGGCGCATGCCTGTAGTTCCAGCTACTTGGAAGGCTGAGGCAGAAGGATCGCCAGAGCCCAGCAAGTGGAGGCTGCAGTGGCTGTGAGCGTGCCACTGCACTGCTCCAGCCTGGGCAACAGAGTGAGACTCCAACTCAAAAAAAAAAAAAAAAAGAATAGTAGCACTAAAAAACACATTACAGAACACATTATTTATTTCCAATGCATATAATAATTCTACATGGTAGGTTTTTTTCTTCATACTGTTATGCAGATGCGGACATCTAGGCTCAAACAGGCAATTAACCTGTGCAGGTTGCACGTTTTAGTTCACAGTGGAGTGAGTTTCTGAACTCAGATTTGTCTGAATGTTTTCAGAACATTCACCTACATATCGCCTAAAATCATGGCTGCGCTGGGGTGATGTGGACACTGGAATGACAATCAGCATAGGAGGAACTCAACTGGGCATGGTGGCTCACACCTGTAATCCCAGCATGTTGAGAGGCCGAGGCAAGAGGATTGTTTGAACCCAGGAGTTTGAAACCAGCCTAGGCAACATAGCGAGACCTCATTTCTTAAACAAAAAAAACCAAAAGAGGCCCAGGTGTGATGGCTTACTCCCATTATGCCAGCACTTTGGGAGGCTGAGGCAGGAGGATTGCTTGAGCCCAGGAGTTTGAGACACCTGGGCAACACAGTGAGTCCTTGTCTCTATAATACATATATACATATTTTTTAAAAGAGGAGAACTGATACGGAAAGGCAAGCATAGGCTACTGCAAACTCTGTAACCAACCCTCATGTTCTATGGCCAAAAAGAGAATTGTATCCCTTCTGGGTCAATTTTCCCCAGCTCCATGTTGAAGCCAAAGGGTGACTCCATGAAAAAGAGGTCAACGTGAGGACTGGAGGGTATGGTCATGGGGCACTAACAGGGTTAGAAGCTGTTCTGAAAAGGATGTCGTCGATGTGGAATACAGGTGTGCAGGGCCATATGCTCTCCATCTGGGACCTGCTAGGTCTGATTTCCGGCAATTAGGCTGACACTGTTGGCAAGGGCTCTTGAGACTGGTGCCCATACCTTTCACCCAATGCCTCTAGGCAGGAGAGGGGGCTAGGACAATACAACTTGGTGGCTAAGAGGGCAGACGCCTGTGTCAGAGTGCTTGGCGCAGATCCTGAATCTGCTACTCACAAAGAGTGTGAGTCGGGGTCAGTTGACAAACTCTCTGTCAAACGTGGATAATAATTTTTCCCATACTTCATTGGGGCACGTGAGGATTAAAAGGGTTAATGAATGAAAACCCTTAATCCAGAGCCTACACACAATAAACACCCAATGTGTGGAAGCTTTTGACATAATTTTTTTTTTCTCTATATAGTATAGTGGTTTTCGACTGGGGGCAATTTTTCCCCTCCCTCCTGGGACATTTGAAAATGTCTGAGCCGGGCTCAGTGGCTCAGCCTGTAATCCCAGCGCTTTGGGAAGCTGAGGTGAGTGAATTACCTGAGCCCACGGGTTCAAGACCTGCCTGGGCAACTTGGCGAGACCTCATCTCTACAATAAATAAATAAATAAATAATTAGCCGGGTGTGGTAGCGCACGCCCGTAGTTCCACCTACTTGGAAGGCTGAGGCGGATGGATCGCCGGAGCCCAGCAGGTCGAGTTTGGGCGACAGAGACTCCAACTCAAAAAAAAAAAAGAAAATGTCTAAAGACATTTTTGGTGGTTATGACTCGGGAACTGGTGCTCCTGGCATCTGGTGAGCAGAGGCTAAGGATCTTACGATGGACAGGGCAGCCCCCCCCCATCAACAAGAATGATTTGGTCTAAAACATCAGTCGTGCTAAGGTTCATACAAAACAAACCATGGGGATCTTCCACTGTTTCTCAAGAAGCTGATGCGATACTTGATCCAACACGAGACTGGAGAAATTCAGGTGAGCCAACAACCTCTTTGGTCTCCCTAAGTAGGGTTGTACATACCCCCACATTTTGACTCGATTGTCAGATTCTACTTTCAGATTGGTTCATCTGTTCCATGTATTATCAAGCAATTGGCAACTACGTCGCTGTGTGTCTTTTTCTTTCTTTGTAGTGATCACTAGCATTCTGAAAAACTGTAGACTAGCTTAGCAAGGACATCAAATTGGCCATGTTAGTTCCTGAGGCTCACACCATCCTTGCATCTAGGGACGTCCCCACCCCTGACGGTTTTCCTCATTACATTTGCAGAAGACATCATAAAATCCTATCTGCATTTCCTCTACCTGGACTCCTTCTCTGTCTACTGGCACTCCCACCTCAGCCCTAGCCCTCCACTCCAACATGCTCATCTCTTGACTATTGAAATGGAAAATGTTATTCATCTTTTAAACTCTGCTTCACACACCACCTCTCACAACTCAATGGCAGCTGGCAATTGTGTCTCCCTCTTCTTGAATGACTCAGCTACAGTCTGATCACACCTGGCCCCAAACTGAAGTTATTCATGAATGTGTCCTCCCCCACCTGCCTGAGTACTTTTCAAGACAAAGACTGTGTCTTTTTCTTCCTTATGTCTTCTGGATCTTCTCATGCCGGGGCTCGGTATGTGCTTGAGTAAATGGGTAAATGGATAGTCAGCTATAAGAGGCTCCCACAGAAACACTCCCTCATTGCAAGTCAAATACCAGTCAGGGTGCAAGTGCAAGCCAGGGTGACCTGTGCCAGGCCCAGTCCCTTGTTGGGCATTTCCATGATGAAGCCATTTTCTCTTGGATTCCTTGGGAAAATATCCCAGGCATGTACAATAAAGGTCACCACTCTGGGCAGAGGAGTGTCCAGCTGAATTTATATTTCTACCCTCAAATGCCACAATGCTAAAGTACAAATAGGATAGGGCCCAGAAATAAGAGAAGATTGTGGTGTGAATGCCAGCAATTTAGAGCACTGAGCCCCCTGCCCTCAATGCAGCCAAAGGGCACTGCCCACTCTCTATAGGACTGTTGTTAAGGGCCAAAGGGTGCCATGTGAGTGTCAAAGGAAAGTTCACATTTCCATGGAAGGCCAAGAGAGAGGTCAGGCGAGTCTGTGGGGCTTTTGTCCGCCTGCTCTTTATTAAAACCCACATGTGGCCCTATTTTGATCTCGGAGCTCTCTGCATGTGTTTCTGGGTGGATGGGAATGCTGTGCAGCTGGACCCTGAGTAATGGCTCCAGCCTTCAACGAGCCCCGCCAAGGAGCTAGTTTAGACAGGGTTGCATTCTGCTCTCAATTTCCAATTTGGCAAAGGAAGCTGTGTATTCATCCATCTTCTCAAGTCAGGAGAGAGTTAAGGGCGTTGCCACCAAATTCTTCCTTCTCCCAAGTGTAAGCCATGAAGGAAAAGTTTCAACTGTATTTTTCTATGATGCCAATTCATGGCTTAGGCATATCGGTGCTGGACTAGTCCCTGGTCCGTAGCAGGTGTTATTTTTTTACCCTTTTATTATGGAAAACTTCAAGTATGTACAAAGGTAGACAGAATATACAAGAAGATTTCAAACATCTAAAAAGATACTTATCACCCAGCATCAACAGTTATGAACTCGTGGCCAATACTGTTTTCTGTATACCCCCACTTACTTCCTCACTCCATCCACATTATTCTGAAGCAAGTTCCAGACATCATATACTTTCATCTGTAAGCAGTATCCACAAGAGGACTCTTATTATTATTTTTTTTTGGTGGCTTCTCTGTCACCCAGGCTGGAGTGCAGTGGCATGCTCATAGCCACCGCAACTTCGAACTGCTGGGTTCAGGCGGTCCTTCCTCATCAGCCTTCCAAGTAGTGGGATCTACAGGTGTGCACTACCATGCCCAGCTATTTTTTTTTATTATTTATTGTAGAGATGAGGTCTTGCCAAGTTGCCCAGGCTGGTCTCGAACCTGTGGACTCAGGCCATTCTCCAGCCTCTACCTCCCAAATGCTGGGATTACAGGCATGAGCCACCACATCAGGCTAGGACTCTTCTTTTAAACACAGGCACAACACCAGCATCATGTTTTTTTTTTTTTTGAGTTGAAGTCTCACTCTGTCACCCAGACTGGAGTGCAGTGGC
>NW_007254018.1:470276-478724 GCF_000164805.1 Carlito syrichta | reverse complement strand
TGCGCTACCACGCCCGGCTGATTTTTTGATTTATTGTAGAGATGAGGTCTCGCTGCCCAGGCGGGTCTCGAACCCACGGGCTCAGGCAATCCACTCACCTCAGCCTCCTAAAAGCGCAGGATTACAGGCTGAGCCACCGAGCCCAGCAAGCATCATGTTTAAAAAAAATCCTTAAAATCATCAAATATCATCTAGCCAATGTTCAAATGTTAAATTCCCATGTCATGATTTTTTTTTTAAGTTTCCTTCTCTCTCTCTCTCTCTCTCTCTCTCTCTCTCTCTCTCTCTCTCTCTCTCTCTGTCTCTCTCTCTCTCTGTCTCTCTTTTTGGTCATGTAGAATTTCGGGAGTTTTCTGACTGCATCCCTGTAGTCATTTTACAAGTTGCTTTGTCCTCTGTTTTTTCTGTAAGTTGGTAGTTGGATCATGGACTTGAGAAGCTTCGCCAGGCCGGAGCACAGCTGCACTCTTAAGGCTACTGCACCCTCTATCTGCTGGGTTCAGGTGATTCTTCCGCCTCAGTCTTCCAAGTAGCTGGAATCATCAGGCACATGCCACCATGCCTGGCTAATTTTTCTTGATTTGTTGTAGAGATGAAGTCTCACCAAGTTGCACAGCCTGGTCTCGAACCCCTGGGCTCAGGCAATCCTCTTGTCTCTGTCTCCCAAAGTGCCAAGTGTGAGCCACCACGCCCAGCATGTATAATTCTTTTTTTTTTCCGGGGAGTAAGATTGCTTGATAGGTGGGGTGTATTTTTCTGTAAGGAAGTATGTAATATTTGGCTTCTCTCTTTTTATGATACCAGCAGCTATCAATGATCAATTCTTGGATCCGTTACTCATTCAAATTTGCAAAATGGTGATGGTGATGTTCTAATTCTACTTTTTCATTTTTAGTTGTGATACTTCCATAAAGAGAATGACAATTTCTCCTCATCTACTTGGTTCAGAAAAGCTACTAACATTTCCACCCAGTGCAATTGCTCATGTAGGAAAGTCAGGATAAATGCTTAATTTTTTCTCTTATTTGCCAGTGATTTTAAAAAAATGATGTATCAGCCACCTGCAAGAGTAGCCAATTATTATTCTTTAGAATCATCATGAATTCATGATCTAAACATATTTGATGTGTTTTAATCTATTGCAGTAACTATAACTATTGATGTTCAAACTGCCTCACCTGTGGTCAGTGGGAGTCTTTTAAAGTTGCCTCCTTATTTAGTCCTTTGATGCAATTCTAATAGTCGTTGATAACTTTCCTCCTATCTAGTGTGTCAAGATGTTCCAGGCACATTGTGTACATTTCCTGTTCTAAATGTGGAATCAACCATTTCTCCAAGGAGCTGTTTGTGATAAACGGTATTTCTGGAGCTCACTCTGGGCACTGGGGGTGCTCTGTGCTAACTGGGTTGGTTATTGCTTCTAGTCCTTTTTAGTAGACCGAGCTAGGAGTTCTGTTTTTTGGAGGTGGAGTCTCACTCTGTCGCCCAGGCTGGAGTGCAGTGGCACACTCACAGTCACCCTAGTGTTGACCTGCTGGGCTCCGGTGATCCTTCCGCTCAGCCTTCCAAATAGCCAGAACTACAGGCATGTGCTACCATGCCTGGCTAAATTTTTTATTTTATTGTAGAGATGAGGTCATGCTAAGTTGTCCCGGCTGGTCTCGAACCCGCGGGCTCATACAATCCATTCGCCTCGGCCTCCCAAAGTGCTGGGATTACAGGCTGAGCCACTGAGTTCGGCCTCATGTAGTTCTTAAGATAAAATACATCAAGAGTTCATTTTGATCTTCCAGTTTGGATTCAGGTTTGCAGGGATTTTGCATAAAGTCTTCAATTCTACAAATTCTTTCTCTCAAAATTGAGAATCTTGGTTTTCAGAGATGCTGGAAATGATATATTATCACATAACCATGCATTTGTTCTGTCATACAACACACACATCTCAGAGAAGCTACCAACATTTCCACCAACAATATGACTTCTGAAGAGTGTAAGTGGGTTTTGTTTTTATATATCCCCCTTGGGACCTACAGTCAGGTTGAAGGTTTAAGTTCCATGGAACAGTTCCTCTCTGTGTGGTTATACAATATTCACATTTAGGCTTATTTGTTTCACTTTAGTTTCCAGGATTACTTTTAAAAAAATAATTATTTGGTAATTACTTAAATATTTACATGGCTCCAAAGTCAAATCTACCAAAGTATACTTAAAGTGGTCTAGCGTCTATTCAAATCTTCTCCATTTCCTCCTCTTATAGGTTATCATTTATTCTTAAAATGTTATTTATTCTTTTAGTGCTTGTTTTTAAATTGTTGTAACACACATTCTCTTTTCTCAGATATAAATATATATATGTAATACATACTGTTTATATATAATATATGTATGTGTATATCTATATGATATATAGGGGGGAACTCAAAACACCCAGAATTTATTTCTTAAAAATTGTGTATTTATTCTTACATGCTTAAACTTCAGTCACCTTCAAAGTACTCTCTGTCTGATGCAATACTTCCATCGAGAGGCTTTATCCACAACTCTAAACAGTTTTTAAACCCACCCATTGTAATGTCTTTTAGTGCTTCTGCCGGTTCTTGTTTCACCTCTTCCACGCTGGTAAAATGTTTCCCTTTGAGAACGTTTTTCATCTTAGGAAACACAGAAAAGTCATTTGGGGCAAGATCAGGTGAATAGAGAGGGTAAGACATGGGGGCCATGCCATTTTGGGCCAAAAACTGAACACTCAGCGCGGTGTTGGCAGGTGCGCTTGCGTAAATCACCCATAATGAAATGGGCAAACGCTTTGAAAGCATCTCCAAAAAAAATTCACCGAAGTCTCTCACAGCCTTTCTTTAGCTGGTACACTGGGTTCGATGGGCTCCTAGAACACTCACCTAGCAGGGGAAGCCTGTACCACAAAGGACCTGCCCTCCAAAACAATAATTCTGTTTTTGGGGGAGGTCTCCCCTATGTTTCTTATTCCTTTTTAGAGTATGTAAGTATAATGGTTTACTCAACCATTCCCTTAATGGTGGGTATTTGAATTGTTTTGTCTTTGTTGACAAAAATAATAGCCAAGTACTTTTTGCCCCCAACAATATGTGTTTGGGTTAAATTCCTGAAAATGGAATTACTGGATATAGTTTTGTTGTTGCTGTTTTACAATTTCAAGTTTAAATAAAAGTTGCAACTATGGCACACAGAACGTATTTTTGCAGCAGCATTTGCAAGTAAGTTGCTGACATGATGTCTCATCACAAGTGGATACTTCGGTGTGTATTTCCTATGAACAATGATATTCTTCTACATAGCCACAATAACTATCAAAATCAGGAAATTAACATGGGTGCAGTACTTCCTTCTAATCCTTGGATTCCATTCAATCTTCATCAAGAATGTCCTTTAAAGCAAAAGGATCCATTTTAGATTCATACACTATCTCTGTGGTCTCTGTCATTTCGAAACAGTTCTCTCTTTCCTTGATGTTCATGACCTTGATATTTGCGATGGTTACAAGTCAGTTATTTTGTATATTTATCAGTTTGGGTTCACAGTAGGTTTGTTTTTTGTTTCGTTTGTTTATTTGTTTGTTGAGACAGGGTCTCACTTTTTTGCCCAAGCTGGAGAACAGTGACATGATCCTGGCTCACTACAGTCTCGACTTCCTGGCCTCAAGCGATCCTCCTGTCTCAGTCTCCTGAGTAGCTAAGACTACAGAAGCATGCCACCATGCTGGGCTAATTTTATGTGTGTGTGTGTATGTGTAGAGACAAGGTCTCATTATGTTGCCCAGGCTGGTCTCGATCTCCTGGGTTCAAATGATCCTCCTGCCTCGCCCTCCCAAAGTGTTGCTGTTAGCCGGGCCCGGTGGCTCAGCCTGTAATCCTGCGCCTTTGGGAGGCTGAGGTGAGTGGATTGACTGAGCCCGCGGGTTTCGAGACCCGCCTGGGCAGCGAGACCTCATCTCTACAATAAATAAAAAAATCAGCTGGGCGTGGTAGCGTATGCCTGTAATTCCGGCTACTTGGAAGGCTGAGGTGGAAGGATCGCCAGAGCCCAGCAGCAGGTCGAGGCTGCGGTGGCCGGGAGCGGCCACTGCACTCCAGTCTGGGTGACAGAGTGAGACTCCAACTCAAAAAAAACAAAAAAAACCAAAGTGTTGCCGTTACAGGCGTGAGCCACTACGCCCAGCCTATAGAAGGTTTTTAAAAGAGCTGTGTTGCATCAATGTTAGTCATGTTCTCCTTAAATTAGTCTTAGGACTTTGGCTGAAAGGCTGGAGCAGGATAAAGGGAAAGAAATATCTCTAGAAGGAGGGGCCCATCCCCTTTGGAAATGTGTTTATCTTACTGTACACAAAGCATCAGGGTCTTTTGAACAGAGACTGGTGGTGGGAGAAAGGAAGCTGATTCCCCAGGAAGCTCTGCCAGATAAGAAATCTGTGACTCTGTAAACTCATCTGTTTCGGTACTTTTTTTCATTGACCCTCCTTAGCTTCCTCCTTAATTCCAGGGCAATTATTTGGGGGGGGGAGTAGGGGGGTGGGAATCCCATCTTTGTTCCGGCTGAACCAAGGGGGAAGGGATTGATTGGTCAAGAGGACCGGGGAAGGCCAGGTGCAGTGGCTCATGCCTGTCATCCTAGCACACTGGAAAGCCGAGGCTTGAGGATTGCTTGAGCCCAGGAGTTCAAGACCAGCTTGGGCAACACAGCAAGACCTCTTCTCTACAAGAAATAATAAAAAAAAAATCATCCAGGCATGGTGGTCTATGCCTGTAGTCCTAGCTCCTGGGGAGTCTGAGGTGGATCACCTGAGCCCAGCAGGTCGAGGCTGTGGTGAGCTATGGTCATGCCACTGCACTTCAGCCTGGGCAACAGAGTGAGATCCTGACTCAGAAGGAAGGAAGAGAGAGGGAGCGGGAGAGAGGGAGAGAGGTAGAGAGGGAAGAGAGGGTTCCCAGAGCCAGATGGGGTGTGGGGAGGGAGTCCACAGCAAGCCCTGGAAGGGTAGCCATCTTGTAGAGAGTCGAGAGCGCCTCTTTCCCCTGCCACAGGCCCTGCTATGGCACCCACCCTATTGAAACCATGAGTGTTTCTCATCTATGGAACTGTGGGCACCTCCTGAATGGGGGCGAGAACTATTAGCAGGGCCAAGAAGGGGAATGAATGGCAAGTGCTGAATAACATCACATTCCTCGGTAACCATCATTAGGAGGGCTTCACACAGACCGCAGGCATCTTCTCCAGAAAGCAGCTGTGTAAGGGCGCATGTTGACACGGGAGGAGAGTGGGTGGGAGTCTATGTAGAAAGGACCCGGTGAGAGCGGCTTCTGCTTCATGACTCCTTTAGAGCCATCGGCCAGCGTCATTTCATTTAGACTGAACTTGAGGCGAGAAGGAAGAGGAGGGAAAGTCAAAGACTCTGATTGATTTCCCTTTCCAATCCAGGATGCAGGAGCCCTCAGAGAAGCCTGGATGAGCCTATGCTCCCAGGGGACCCTGCCGCCCAGATCCAGCCAGGCTCAGCCCTGGGATGCTGTACCCTGGGTCTACCTGATATTGATAAGGCTGGGAGCAATCTACTTTAACCACATTGGTAAAGAGGTGGTTCTTTTGCTTATGTGTTTTTGTTTTCTTGTGGGGTGTGGAGAGAGTAAATCACATACCCTTAATTCAATCCAGGTGCTTGTACTGTTTGTCAAAGATGGAACAGGCTGGATGCGGTGGCTCATGCCTGTAAACCCAGCAGCTTGGGAGGCCAAGGTGGGAGGATCGCTTGAACCCAGGAGTTTGAGACCAGCCTGGGCAAGATACCGAGACCTTGTCTCTACAAAAAATAAAAATAAAAATTAGCCAGACATAGTGGCACACGTCTGTAGTCCCAGTTACTTGGGAGGCTGAGGCAGAAGGAGTACTTGAGCACAGGAAGTTGATGCTGCAGTGAGCCATGTCTGTGCCATGCTCTCCAGCCTGAGACCAGTCTGGGCAACTTAGTGAGACCTCATCTCTACAATAATAATAATAATAATAATAATAAATTAGCTGGGCGTGGTGGTGCACGCCTGTAGTTTCAGCTACTTGGAAGGCTGAGACAGAAGGATCGCCTGAGCCTAGGAGGCTGCGGTGGCCATGAGTGTGCCACTGCACTCCAACATGGGTGACAGTGAGACTCCAACTCAAAAAAAAAACCAAGAACAGACATGATTTTTCCTAAGGAGGGATGGTACAGTTTAGGGGATGGTGTCTATATGTATTTGATTGGGAGAGCCCTCAAATAGACCGAGTGCTGTGGTTATTTGGCGGGGCTCCAATCCACTCATCAAGGAAAAATCAAGGTACACCTTCAAACAATGACTTTGAGATAACCTCAAAGACTTAAAAGTCAATATTTGCTTATAGGAAATATTATTTGCTTTTAGGAACTCTACGCGCATTCCAGACACTTCACACTTGGGTCTTTTTGAATTCCTTCTTTCCTATAGGGTCTTGCTTGGAAATCACCACTAATCAGAAGCTCCCTATTTCCCCCACCCTCCATCCCTTCTTTTGGACTAAGCATTATTTTTTGAGCCCTCTACTGATTGATATCAGACTATAGTGGGAGCTCTCTCGATAAGAGAGTTTTCTGGCAGGTTTTTTATTTGCTTATCATTTTGTGAATTGGGGAGAGACCGCACCATTGGACAGCAGAGTTTCTATATAAAAAATATTTTTGTTAAAACACTTGAAACGTAAAAACCCCTCTTCTCTTGCCTTGTAATGAGCCCTTTGAAAGATTATCTCCTTGAAGCCCCATGGGGTTTCTGAGGAAGCATGCAGCTAGGAGGGGAAATGCTCTCTTCCCTGCTCCCACGAGCGCGCACATTTCTCAGCCCGACCAGCCCGACGCTCTGGCTGGGACCCCTCTGCTTCCTGATGCAGTAATCAGATATTCTGCTGAAGGAAATTTTAAAGCCTAATCGTGTGTTCTGAGGAAGGTGGGATTTTTTTCATGGCTTGCTCAAGGGCACATTTTCCTCTAAAACCAGGTAGCACAGTTCAGCTTCTCACAGGGTGCCCAGCCCCGTGTTATGAAAGAGTCTATGGTCTCTGGCCTTGGAGAAGTTGCCCTCCAGAGCAGAGGAGCAGCAGTCAGCCAAATAATTTACACGCGCGGTCATTGCAGTAAAGTCTTTACTGGTGTTGTCAGTACATTCAACAGATTTATGGCGTTGACTGAGCCCAGGGACTGGGAACACAATGGCAAATACTAAAATGTATCCAATCCTTTGCCTATGTTCCCATTGTGCCATTACCTTTTTGTTTGTCTCATCAAGAAAGAAAGAAAAAAACAACTTTCAATTGTAATATAAATGCACCCTGATCTCAGAGACCCTAAAAAATAGAAATTCTGTATCTTAGGTTGAAGAAGATGCAGGAATCGCTTCCAGATTCACCCCGGAAGACAGATAGGAAAACAGTCACAAAGCAAGGGAGGAAGCATCATTGCAGAGGCCTGAATAAAGTTCTAATTTGGTTCAGAGCCAGGAGTACTTGGTGATTCTAAGAGGAGAGCTGGGTAGGCTGCACAGAGGAGGTGACACTTGAACAAGGTCTTGAAGAATGATTAAGGGGAAAGGGAAGGAGAAAAGGGTGCAGCCTAAGTTTGGTTAACGAATACAGAAATACAGCTGGGTGGGAGACATGAGCCCTAGTGTTCTATAGCACTATAGGGTGATTACAATTAACAACGATTTCTTGTATATTTTCAAATAGCTAGAAGATTTGGGATGTTCCCAACACAAAGAAATGATAAGTGTTTGAGATGATGAATATGCTAATTACCTTGATTTGATCATTAACACATTGTATACATGTATTGAAATATCACTTTATAGCCCATAAATATGTAAAATTATTATGTGTCAAAAATAATAACAAAGCAAAAAAGGAAGTATATTAGTGGTGTCCAGGGTGGGAGGGGAGGATGAAAAGCAACGAAAATGTTCTACACTTGAAATATGGTGATGATTGTGCAACTCCGTGAAGATACCAAAACCATTGAATTGGACTGTTTTTTTTTTTTTTTTTTGAGCTGGAGTCTCACTCTGTCACCCAGACTGGAGTGCAGTGACCGCTCCCGGCCACTGCAGCTTCGACCCACTGGCCTCCGGCGATCCTTCCGCCTCAGCCTTCCAAGCAGCCGGAATTACAGGCACGCACTACCATGCCTGGCTGATTTTTTGATTTATTGTAGAGATGAGGTCTCGCGAAATTGCCCAGGCCGGTCTCGAACCCGTGGGCTCAGGCAATTCACTCACCTCAGCCTCCCGAAGCATGGGATTACAGGCTGAGCTACCGAGCCTGGCTGAATTGAACTCTTTAATGGGTGATTTTTATGGTATGTGATTATATTTCAATTCAAATGTGTATCTTCGGGGTTTTTTTTTTTTTTTTTTTTTTTTG
>NW_007254018.1:457563-470256 GCF_000164805.1 Carlito syrichta | reverse complement strand
AGAGATGAGGTCTCGTTGCCCAGGCGGGTCTCGAACCCACGGGCTCAGGCAATCCACTCAGCTCAGTAGTCATTGTTATTATTTCAGTCTAGTCATCTGGGCCATTATTCTAGAGCTGTTCAATGTGGCAGCTCAAAGTGTGGCTAGTAAAACCGAGACATGCTGCAAGAGTAAACACATAGCAGATTTTTTTTTTTTGAGTCAGAGTCTGTTGCCCAGGCTGGAGTGCAGCGGCATGCTGATGGCCACCGCAGCCTCCATCTGCTGGACTCAGGTGATCCTTCCTCCTCGGCCTTCCAAGAAGCTGGAGCCACAGGCACATGCCACCACGTCTGGCTCGTGCGCTGACATCTTGGGGGTTGAGGTGCCATCAGGAGCCTGTTTCTGTGACGACTGAGGGCTCTCTGCTTGGTTTTCTTGCCTCTCAGCATCCTCACAGAGTGCACTGCATGTTTTCAATCTTTTCATTGGTCTTCAGGTTTTGTCTCATGAATTCACAACTCCTGACAGCTTCTTCTGCCCTCAGATGGTTTGATGTTTTCCTTTCAAACCGACTACTAATGGCTCTAATGTGTTGAACCACCCTTCATGAGTTGGTACCTGTCCTCCCCGACAGCAGCCAGAAGCCGACAGTAACAATTAGATGCCGGTGGTATTTTTTTGCTTGTATTTGAGTTGGGGTCTCACTCTACCACCCAGGCTGGAGTGCAGTGGCACAATCATGACACACTGAAGCTTTCAACCTCTTGGGCTCAGGCAATCCAGCAGCCTCAGCCTCCTGAGTAGCTGGGACTACAGGTGCACACCACCTTGCCAGCTACTTTTTTATTTTTTATTTTTTGAGTTGGAGTCTCACTCTATCACCTAGGCTGGAGTGCAGTGGCATACTCATGGCCACCCCAGTATCGACCTACTGGGCTCAGGTGGTCCTTCTGCCTCAGCCTTTCAAGTAGCTGGAACTACAGATGTGCACTACCATGCCTGGCTAATTTTTTGATTTATAGTAGAGATGAATTGCCCAAGGATGGTCTCGAACCTGTGGGTTCAAGAAATCCTCTCATCTTGGCCTCCCAAAGTGCTGGGATTACAGGCTTGAGCCACTGAAGAACTACAGACACACGCTACCATGCCTGGCAGCTAATTTTTTTATTTAGAGAGAGATGAGATGAGATCTTGCCAACTTGCCCAGGCTATTCTCAAACACACGGGCCCAGGCAGTCCCCTCACCTTGGCCTCTCAAAATGCTGAGATTATAGGCTTAAGCCATTGTGCCCGGCCTTTTTTGATTTTTTTTTTTTTTTGTAGAGATGAGATCTTGCTGTGTTGCCCAGAGTGGTCTCAGACTCCTAGACTCAAGCAATCTTCCTGCTTTGGCTTCCCAGAATGCTGAGATTACAGGCATGCGCCACCACACCGAGCCAATGCTGGTGGTATCTTTAAGATGGCAGTAGAAAAATGAAATACCACATGTTCTCCTGCATAAGTGGGCACTAAACATTGGACATGCGAGCACAAAGGCGGGGACAGCTGATGCCAGGCACCACTAGCTGGGAGAAGGAGTGAGGGAGGGAAGGTAAGGGGCACCCAACGACCTCCTGGGTACTGCATTCACCACCGGGGAGGGGGAAGGGCTCATTAGAAGCTCAAACCCCACATGCATACAATTTATTTATGTAGCAAATCCTCATATGTTCCCCACAACCCTAAAATAAAAATAAAATAAAATGCTGGAAAAAAACCCATGACATTAGCCTGAAGAACAGGCCCTGAAAAGGAGCCCGGAGTCAGACCCAAGAACCGGTCCAGCAGAGGTCAGGATCCACCAGAGGTCTGGGTCTCTCCATGGACTCTGGGTGACATCCTGACCACTCTGATCCCACCCCCAATCTCCCCGAGGCGACACATGCCTGGTGTCTGTGGATGCCTTGTCCTCCCGCCCCATCCTGCCTCACTAAAGTAAACTGACTCTCATTCTAATAAGAAAGAATTTGACTCCTAAACACACTATTACTCCATCCTAGGTGCCTGCCCATCCCCTGGAATATTATTTTGCACAAAATTTCAATGAATGTACTACAATGTCCAGCAAAGATCCAGTACCTTTTAGACAAGTAACTCAACAGGACGATTTCTCCATTTTCTCCCTGATTCTAAGTTTGCAGCCTACATTTTTGAGGCTGTACAATCTAGAGAAGAAATTCTGCCTTCCGCTCAAAGCATAACAGGGTATTTGCCTCTATGATCAATGGGTGAAGAGCTGTGTAGTAGAATGATCTGCTGATATTCAGCTTCTATTACCATGTTCTCCTTCTCCAGTCTGGGAGGGCAGACCGTCCTGATGGTCCTGACAGGCTCCCTCTTCCTGAGCCCAATAAGGTCCCCTAGAGACCTGCAGGGTGATCAAGCAGTGGGTGGGAACACTGATATACATGTGTTTACCTTCTAGTTTTTGTTAGTCTGATTGGTATAGGTAATCCTCTTCCACATTAACTTGTATATTTGCATTTCTTAGACTACTAGAGAATTTTAACATCTTTTCATGTGTTTATTTCCCATAACGATTTCATTTTCTGTTAATTCTTTAGTTATGATTTTATCCAACTTCTAGTGAACGAATTGTTTTTCTATTTGTAAGAACTCATTCATTATAAATATTAACTCTTTGTATGTCATCAGATTAGAAAGTTTTACAATTAATCATTACCTATTGACTTTATTAAGTGTTTTTCCTCTATAAAGTTTGTATCATTGTACAAAGAAAAGAAAAAGAAGTGGATGGGTAGCCCTATATGCTGGGAATGAGGAAGAAGGAGGGCCTTTTATATTTCAAGATGGAAAAAGTTGCCAGACCTACAGTGTAATAGTCCCAGGAAATGGAGATTATATAGGTGTTAGGTCTGTATGGCTGGGCAGCCTGATACAATCTGATACAATCTTCAGCCCCTTGAGATGACTAGATCTTTGGGGAAAGGTCACATAAGGCACTGAAAGCTAGCTCTAAGAGCTGCAATTCTGGGAACTTGAGCCAGGGACAATCTTGGCCAACCTGAACCCAGGTTGAGGGTCATTTTCCCACAGAGACCTTGCTGTGGTTGGAATGTGTTCCCTTCGAAACTCATGGTTTGAAGCTCAATCCCCTTGGGATGGTGTTGAGAGATAAGACCATCAGAAAGTGATTTAGTCAGGAGAGCTAGACCTTCAGTGGATTCGTGCCTCGTCTGGACTAGACAAAGAAAACATGACAAAGAATAGCATTAACTTTAATAATGTATGTTTTAACCAGACAAGTTCCAGATATCATCATTTTAACACATCATTAACGTAAAACTCATTAGTGAGAAATTTTACATTTTTTATGAGTACTAGTCTTTTTTTTTTTTTTTTTTGAGTTGGAGTCTCACTCGGTCGCCCAGACTGGAGTGCAGTGGCCGCTCCTGGCCACCGCAGCCTCGACCTGCTGGGCTCCGGCGATCCTTCCGCCTCAGCCTTCCAAGTAGCCGGAATTACAGGCGCGTGCTACCACGCCCGGCTGATTTTTTGATGTATTGTAGAGATGAGGTCTCGCTGCCCAGGCGGGTTTCGAACCCATGGGCTCAGGCAATCCACTCACCTCAGCCTCCCAAAGGTGCGGGATTACAGGCTGAGCCACCGAGCCCGGCTATGAGTACTAGCCTTAGCTCATTTTCTTTTCCACTCTTCTCCCGTGGAAGGACACAACATCCAACCCTTTAGAGGATGAAGCAAGAAGGTGCCACCTTGGAACCAGACACGGACCCTGCCAGTGCCTTGGCACTTGTCTCCAGAACCGTAAGAAATAAATCCCATTGTGTATAAATTACCCCATCTCCAGTATTTTGTTACAGCAACACTAACGGATTAAGACAGATCTTTGACAATTCTGTTAGAACCCTGGACCAGCATTATCTGAAGGCTCAATGGGGCACTTTCTACAGCCTTGTGACAGTGATCAGTCACATTTCTCTTCACTGGACTGTGGAAGGCAGGCTGATCCTTCTTTTTGAATTACGTAAAATTCTGGGATTTGGGAAAAGCTATAGGAAAAGAGAGAGCCCCAAGATAGAGACGCTAGACTTCCTGCTTGTCCCACAGTCTGATAATCATGGGAATTTAAGTTACCTGTTTTATGCCAGAAACTAAATGTGATGGTATTTGCCCTCAGGTTTATAGAGCAATCCTGCTGTTTACACCCAGGATACATGTATACATGAGCAATTTGAAAATATACTACCAGCCCAAAGTTGAAAGCTGGTGAAGGGGCTGATCCCAGCCTCTGTCTTGATGGTTCTGGGATCCACTGGGTCAAAAACAAGCAACAGAATCTACCTGATGAATATCTTTTGTTTGTTTACTTGTTTGGAGGCAAGGTCTCCCTGTGTTTCCCAGGCTGGAATGCAGTGGCACGATCTCGGTTCCCTGCAGCCTCAGCCTCCTGGGTTCAGGCAATCCTCCTGCCTTAGCCTCCCGAGTAGTGGGACTACAGACACATGCCACCACTCCCGGCTAATTTTTCTTATTTTTTGTAGAGAGGAGGTCTCAGTGTACTGCCCAGGCTGGTCTGAACTCCTGGACTCAAGCGATCCTCCCACTTTAACCTCCCAAAGTGCTGAGATTACAGGCGTGAGCCACTGTGCCTGGCCTATATCTTGGATTTATCATTAAAAGGAAAAATGACCACTCCTGGGCAAGATGGTGCTAAAACAAAACATAACGGGAGCCTGAGCTTTGAGACAAGGTTTGCCCACAGTCATTCTGAATTTAATAAATATTCCCTGGTATCTACTCTCTGCCATGTCTCATGCTAAGTAATAGCAAATACAATAATAAGCAAAGCAGATTTAGTCCTTGCCCTCTATTTTGGAGGTAAAGAAAGACATTAATCCAACAAGCACTCAACTAACTGTAGTAAGTACCGAGGGCTAATTATTTTCTGGTTTTGGCTGAGTGAATTTTCACTTAAGAAACAAGATACATGAGTCACTGTGTATAAAGCTCAAGACAGGAAAGTGTTAATCCCTTCGTGGGCCCTGTTGAGGCTGTGAATTATGTGGGGAAGAGGAACCCATTCATCAGTCCTTGGGCAATGGGTTGGTTCTTCCTCTACTCTTACTTCAGAGCGTCCTAGCTGGCCCAGAAGGTCACTGCAGGCTCAGGGTGCCACAAAACATAGGATTGTTCACTCTCTTTGGCTGGAAAACTGGGCTGGAGACCAAGCTGGCCCACAAACTCAGGTTTTCCCATTTCATTTCAAGGGCAGCCAACTTCAGGGCCTTAAAAACAGGCTTATGGCAACATTGAGAGTAGTACTGAGGGAAGCCAAAGTCAATGCCATCAACAGGCCACGCTGCTTTCAGAATAATTTCCCAATCTTTGAAACAACTACAGAGTGATTGCCAGAGTGACTCAGAGGAGAGGAGAGATGGAGTGACTTTGACTAGTAAGGTTGTGTGTTGAATAATAAAAGGAATTTCCTAGGGATCCCCAATCTAGTCTATTTTTTAACAGTGTGGTTTCGATTTCTTCCTATAATTCTTGGGCATACCATGAATTAATATGGAACGTTCTATTAATTAGCTAATCAGTTCAAAAATAGATAATTCTAGCTCACTCTTTCATTAGCTGGAGATCTTAGGATATAATCCATCCATCTTTCTTTTCATCCATCCAACATACATATTTAGTGCCTACTGTAAGTCAGATTGTGCTACATTTGAAGAGAGAACTCTAACCCAGACCAAAGAGAAGAGTAGAGGGGACTTCCCTATAGCAGAGACAAAGCTTTGGGGTCACCAAATCTTATGTCATTCATCTCTTCCCAAGCACATATGAAAACTAAATTTCCTTGACACCCTTGCGAGGCCTTGTTAGGTTAGGGCCACATGACTGGATTTTGGTCAATCGAATAGATAGAAATGACGTATGTTGCTCTCAGTTTGGGCCATGAAATTCATTGTGCAATTGTCCATGTTCATATTTTCCCTTCTGCGGTGACTTCTGAATCCAGATGGCAGCAATAGAAGATAAAAGAAATGTAGATCCTTGAGTTACCACCTGGAGGAGAGCCATAGAAGGAATGTGATATGGGGTTTATTTGTTATAGCCTAGCCTTGCTTACCCTAATTAATACATACTCTTTTGAGGTGGGGACATCTAAGTTCAATACTGAAGGAGAAGAAGAAAGTATACAGGCTAAGTCAGGTAAGGTGACCACTTTTGATTATCTTATTCCAGCCTGATGGAAAAAAAAAAAAACTATGTCAAAAAATAACCAATTTACCAAGCAGAATATCTTTTTTTTTTTTTTTTGAGTTGGAGTCTCACTCTGTCACCCAGACTGGAGTGCAGTGGCTGCTCCCGGCCACCGCAGCCTTGACCTGCTGGGCTCTGGCGATCCTTCCGCCTCAGCCTTCCGAGTAGCCGGAATTACAGGCATGTGCTACCATGCCCAGCTGATTTTTTGATTTATTGTAGAGATGAGGTCTTGCCAAGTTGCCCAGGCGGGTCTTGAACCCACAGGCTCAGGCAATCCACTCACTTCAGCCTCCCAAAGGCACGGGGTTACAGGCTGAGCCACCGAGCCCAGCTAGAATATTTTGATAAATACCAAAGTCCTAAATGAACCCAAATTTTCTGCTTATGAACAACTGGGTGTAGTAGTTACATTCACCAAGATAGAGATTGTAGAACTTTCCTTAAAAATTCTGATTCACACTCTAGAAAGTTTTAACAAAACAGAGGGAGGTAATGAATTAGCTGAAGGAATCATTTTCTCATCATCTTAATAAATAACCCAATTCTTGATTCTCTGAAGTTTATAATTTAATGAGGTAGAATAGAGGAGAAAAGGATGAGAACACCATGCTTACTCAAGTCCTAGAGTCTTGGACCTAGAATTTTTCACCTTTTAGAAAGGTTCTCCTGCTTAAGTGTTAAAAGTGTCTCTGAGGCCAGGCATGGTGGCTCAAGCCTGTAATCACAGCACTTTGGGAGATGAGGTGAGGGGATTGCCTGAGCCCATGGGTTCAAGAACAGTCTGGGCAACTTAGTGAGACCTCATCTCTGCAGTAAATCAAAAAATTAGCCAGGCATGGTGGTGCGTGCCTGTAGTTCCAGCTACTGGAAGGCTGAGGCAGGAGGATTGTCTGAGCCTGGCAGGTCAAAGCTGCAGTGGCTGTGAGCATGCCACTGCACTCCAGCCTGGGTGACCTCAACTCAAAAAAGAAAAAAAATGTGTCTCTGCTTAAATACTGCTTACTTTTTGTTGATAGCTTGATATAAAGCTGTCATACAGCTACTCTCTGTTGAGTCTCTCTATTCCAATTCTCTTCTAGTGCTTTCCACTATCTGATATTCTTCTTATTTATGGATTTTCTTTGTTTTCTTAATGGTCATTTCCCTTCACTAGAATAGGGGACACAGGCCAGGAGCAGTAACTCAAGCCTGTAATCCCAGCACTTTGGGAGGCCGAGGTGAGAGGATTGCCTGAGCCCACAGGTTCGAGCCCAGGCCAGGCAACTTGGTGAGCCCTCATTTCTATAATAAATCAAAAAATTAGCCGGGCGGGGTAGCGTGTGCTTCTGTAGTTTAGAAAATTAAACAGTAGTTCTGGCTGCTTGGAAGGCTGAGGTAGAAGGATCTCCTGAGACCAGCAGGTCAATGCTGGGATCGCTGTGAGTGTGCCACTGCACTCCAGCCTGAGCAATGGAATGAGACTCCAACTCAAAAAAAAAAGAAAAAAAAAGAACAGGGGACAGAACGCTTTGCTCACTACTATCTCTAGCATGTGGAACAGTGGTTAGCACATAGTAGGAGCTCCATATATGTTTATTGGATAAATAAATGACAGGAAACCAAACAGTTGTGAAAAATCAAATCTCTTGTTTTGAAACAGATCTGTAAATATACTGAGTTGGCAAGTTTAGGATGTGTCTCAAATGAGAACTATGAAGTGGCTGTGTTTGTCATTCTGCATCAAAGAAATGCCAGCGTCAATTGGCATCATTATCTGGAAACTTGAAATTAAATTTTTCTCAAATGGTTGCATGAAGCAAGTCTATTTCTGGAGAATTCCTGCTATAGACTTGACAAAATCCCAGGGATGTAAATAGTCTTGAGCTAATGGAATTTGTGTATGTTAGACTCCTTTATTGCAATATGCCTCAGGTCATTTGATGTCCTACATGCATTTTTTGCTGTAGAAGTTAAAATAAGCAAATTCTCTGTTTCAAAAGGGATACGAATCTGGGGCCTGGACCTCCTCTACCTGACTTAACTTCTCTGGACCCTGGAGCAGAGCATTTTAGAGCTGAGTTATCAAGAGATCACAAGAACATGTTGGGGATGTCCCATGATCTAATATTATCATTCATCAACTAAAATCAGTTTAAATATCATGTCTGAAATGAGTGTAAAGACCAAAGGGATGTGGTTGCAATCCTGAACCTAGACACAACAGTCAGAAAATAGGTCAAGAAAAAAATAAATAGGCAAAAATGGTATGGAACTGGATCCTGCAAAGACAGCATTGTTGGTCACAAAGCCAGGACTTCTGAAAGAAATTGAGGGACTCACATCATAATAGTTTATACATTAATTTGTTTGTTTAATTTTCTAAAATTTAGAGACAAGGTGTTGTTATGTTGCCCAGTCTGGTCACCAGCTCCTAGGCTCAAGCAATCCTCCTGTCTTGGCCTCCCAAAGCATTTGGATTACAGGCATGAGCCACTGTGCTCGGCCAATAATCGTTTTGGTAATAATTACAATAACTAACATTTATTAAGTGCTTACTATGTGCCAGGCACTCTGCCACATACTTACCATACATCATCTAATTTCTCACAGCATGTGACAGTGGGGGAGGCATTAGCAATTTCTATCTACAGGAAACTGTGGCTAATTACATTGCCCAAGTACAGACAGGTTTTCCTGACTCTATGATTCAAGGTATTAACCACAGCCTCTCTGACTTCTAGAGCAGCCAAAGAGAGAACGAGAGAGAGAGAGAGAGAGAGAGGGAGGGAGAAAGAGAGAGAGAGAGAGAGAGACCCTACAGACATATTTTATTTGAGGTTTTTTTTTTAATAATAAAAAGAATCAAAGTGTTCAATTCAGGAGACAGTATGTGGTCTAGTGGAAAGAATAGAGCATGTCAAAGTCTCTGTGTCCTGCACTATTTCTGCATTAAACCATTGGTGTGACTCTGATTCCCTCACTTACCTTCTGTCTCAGTTTGCTGGTCCATAATGGGATTAGTCCCTGCCCTAGATTTCACAGTTCTGAGAAAGCTTTCTGAAAGGCCTCGTAAGGGAAAGATTCTAATTTAGGCTATCTAAAGAGTTTCAATGCATCTTAGCCCCCAGACTTTTTTCTCAGTGGCCCCCTGGGCCACAGAAAAGAGAAAATGCCACAATATAATCAGTATAGTCACAATATAATCAATTTCTCATCTGCGCTACAAGAGACCTAAATCAGTCTCTGTGGCCATAAGAGTAATAGTAGAGGCTAGGCGTGGTGGCTTAGCCTGTAATCCCAGCACTTAGGGAAGCCAAGGCGAGAGGATTGTCTGAGCCCGGGGGTTTGAGACCAGCCTGGACAACTTGGCTAGACCTTGTATTTACAATAAATTAAAAAATTAACTGAGCATGGTGGTATGAGTCTGTGGTTCCAGCTACTTGGAAGGCTGAGGCGAAAGGATCACCAGCAGGTCAAAGCTGTGGTGGCCATGAGTGTGTCACTGCACTCCAGCCTGGGTGACAGAGTGAGAGTCCAATGCAAAAAAAAAAAAAAAAAAAAAGAGTAAAAGAAAAGGGAAAATTCTGTATCTGGGCTGAGGACACAGTGTGAGGTAGCTTGGAAGAAAGATGGCACCGGGCGTGGTGGCTCAGCACTTAGGGAGGCTGAGGTGAGAGGATTGCCTGAGCTCAGGAGTTCGAGACCAGCTTGGGCAACTTGGTGAGACTTCGTCTCTACAATAAACCAAAAAGTTAGCCGGGCATAGTGGCGCACGCCTATAGTTTCAGCTACTTGGCTGAGGCGGAAGGATCGCCTGAGCCCAGCAGGTGAAGGCCGTGGTGGCCATGAGCATGCCACTGCACTCCAGCCCGGACAACAGAGTGAGACTACAACTCAAAAAAAAAAAGGACAGCACCAGGTTCTTACCTCTCAGCCATTGTGGGAGACAGCTGGTACAGTGTGGCAGTCTATAAAACACCGGGAGAGCTGAGGTTGTGCCATATCTACCTCCTTAAGTTCCTTCAACATTTTAATCATCTGCTGTATAAATTATTAAGCTTCAGGATAATATTTGGGAAGGGGCTTCTAGGTAGAAAGCTTGGATTATCTGTCTATCTATCTATCCATCCATCTATCATCTACCTATCATCTATACTCAGACAAGATGAGGAGGGTTTCTTGGTCTGGCTGGCTGCCCATGAAGGCCTAGGATGCAGGGCTGGGTGGTCTGTGGGACAGGAAGATGGTGGTGGTGCCTCAGAGGTGCTGACAACCTCAAGACTGGGCTTGATGAGGCTCTGTGGTTGAAGAGGGGTGGAGCCCAGAAGATGGTTCAAAACAACATCCTTCCTTCCACAAACACTGATTGTGTGATGCATATTCCAGGCACTGTCCTGGGCACTGGAGATACAGGGATGAAAAACACAATCTTTTACTGAACAGTAAGACAGACTGTGGAGGCAATCACTTAGGCTTGAATTCTGCTTGTGCCATGAATGAGCTGTGACTCTGGGGAAGTGATTTATCTCTTGAAGCCACGGCTTCTTCATCTATAAGTTGGGGGCAACCTCACAATTATGATTGAGAAGAGTGAGTGAGATTGCAGGAGTAAAGCATTTCGCAGTCCCAGGCCTGCAGCGAGGACTGGGCAGATGGTGGGCATCCACACAGTGCTGTAAACCCTGAGAGGCAAGATTGTGTCTTGGGTTCACTTTGAATCGTCAGCACTTACTCGTGTGTACAGCAGGTGCAAAAAGAATTATGTTGAAGCCTGACATGGAGGCTCATGCCTGTAATCCCAGCTCTTTGGGAGGCAGAGGCAAGAGGATTGCCTGAGCCCAGGGGTTCAAGACCAGCCTGGGCAACTTGGCGAGAACTTGTCTCTACAAACAATCAGAAAAACTATCAGATACTTCTTTTTTCTTAAGTCAGAGTCTCACTCTGCCACCCAGGCTGGAGTGCAGTGGCATGCTCACGGCCACCGCCGCCTCGACCTGCTGGGCTCAAGCGATTCTTCCGACTCAGACTTCCAAGTAGCTGGGACCACAGGTATGCACCACATGCCTGGCTATTGCTTCTTTTCTTGATTTACTGTAGAGACGAGGTCTCGCCAAGTTGTCCAGACTGGTCTTGAACCTCTGGGCTCAGGCAGTCCACTCACCTCCACCTTCCAGAGTACTGGGATTACAGGCGTGAATCACTGTGCCTGGCTTTTTTTTTCTTTGAAATTCTGTATTTTTTAACAACTTCCAGGTGAGGCCGAAGCTGTTTGCCTGAGAGCCACACTTTGAGTAGCCAGGGACTACCACTACCACTGGCTCTCAAATGTAACTCCATCAGCATCATCTGGGCTGTTTTTTTACGTGATAGACCTGGGGGTCCCAGCCATCTATGTGATGTGCCTCAAAGGGCTCAGAGAGGCTTGCTCTGAAATTGCTCCTGTTCTGGAATTTCCATCTGACTTTCCAGTAAACCTTTCCTTTGGATTAAGGGAATTCAGACAGAAAAGCAACCTGTTAACCCCAATGAATACCCCTCCGCCTACTCACAAGAGTAGGCATCACAGGGACCAGCAGTTCTCACTTAGGGGTACTAGGAGGGTAGCAGCACTTCCTGTCCCAGAGAGCCACTCCTGAGTGTTTTCTTTTCTTTTTTTGAGTCAGAATCTCACTCTGTTGCCCAGGCTGGAGTACAGGGGCACGCTCACGGCCACTACAGCCTTGACCTGCTGGTCTCAGGTGATCCTTCCGCCTCAGCCCTCCAAGTAGCCAGAACTATAAGCACGCTACCACGCCTGGCTAATTTTTGATTTATTGTAGAGACGAGGTCTCGCCAGGTTGCCCAGGCTGGTTTCGAACCCGTGGGCTTAGGCAATCCCCTCATCTTGGCTTCCCAAAGTGCTGGGATTACAGGCGTGAGCCACCGCGCCTGGCCACTCCTGAATGTTTTCTTCAGACCTCCTGGGTTCTATTGTGTGGCCTATGTGAGGCTCTGTGGAACTGGCCAATAAATACACTGTGAGTCACAACCTGAACTAGGTGCTCTGTGGAGTGGGGAAGAAACACTCTCTGGCTTTAGGAAGTCTGAAACTAAGTGAGATAATTTCAGATTCCTTCAAAGCCCGGGCTAAACAACATATGCAAAAGGAAAAAAAAAAAAAAAATCAAACAGAAACCAAGCGATCAGGAAAAAAAAAAAAAAAGACGTGGGGTAACTGAACAGGATGGGATTAGAAGACAGAGGCTTCCAGTTAGAAGTCGATTTCACACTGTTTCCAGGCAGATTCCTGGAAGTGGACGGAGAGACTGAAAGGCAGAGGTGCCTAGGCAGGAAGAAGCTAGCGCTAGGAGGGGCCTCCCTGAAGTTTTATTATTATTATTATTATTATTATTATTATTATTTTTTGAGTTGGAGTCTCACTCTGTCGCCCAGACTGGAGTGCAG
>NW_007254018.1:388599-456393 GCF_000164805.1 Carlito syrichta | reverse complement strand
GGGACGCTGCTGGGTGCCCACGCGAGGCGCCACGAACGGATGGGGCGGGGGGAGCCTGGCGCACCCCACGTCAGTTTGCCCCCAGAGACGCACCGGAGGCCAGGCGCGGTGGTTCACGCCTCTAATCCCAGCACCTTGGGAGGCCGAGGTGAGAGGATCGCCCGAGCCCACGGGTTCGAGATCAGCCTGGGCAACTTGGCGAGACCGCCTTTCTACAAGACATCGAGAAAAATTAGCCGGGCGTGGTGGCGCACGCCTGTAGTCCCAGCTGCTTGGAAGGCTGAGGCGTTGCCCTCCAGCCTGGGGGACAGAGTGGGACCCCGACTCAAAACATAAAAATAAGAATAAAAAAAAGATGTATTGGAAGCTTGCACTGTGCTCGGCATGGTGGTGAATTGGCTCCCACTACCAATTAATGAGGGGGCTTTGGGGCATAGATAGTGAATAACCTGGCAGTGCTATAGTATATGGAAAAGACCAGCCCCAGCAGCACCATAGAAACCACAGACCGGAGGAGGTGTCGCTGGTGGTGGCCGAGACTGGATTTTGCATTGGTGTTGGTGACTAGCGCCAAGCCAGAGATCATAATTTAGAACAAATAAATGTGGGGGTCCTTACATCCCAGCGGTTGGGGCGAACCCAAACTAATTACACGGTGCAAACCTGCTGTGATCCTGTGATAAATTGGGTGGCGGGTGTGGAGAGATCTCTGGGGACCAGGGCGATGAGAAGAAGCAAGAGTCAGATGCCGAAGGCTGGACAGGATTCAGACAAACGGAGGAAAGTGGGAGGGCATTCTAGGAGGGGAGAGGCGGCATAAGCAAAGCCCTGGAGACGAGCATGGTGGGTTGAAGCGGCTTTTGAGGGATTAGACCACTAGGCATTTAGCAGGTGTTCTGAAGAACTTGGAGAGACCACAGGCAACTTGGGTGCCAAGGGGCTTGCTGCAGGACCCCACAGTGCCGAGGAGGGTCACAGCTGTCAGGGTCTTCTGAGACTCATTCTCACCTCCTTCTGGGGTTTAGGGAGATCTTTCATCAGGGTTCCAAACACTTTAGTCGATTTCCAATTTCTCTCACTGAATCCCCATGGAAGAGGGTCCGAAAGCAAGTACTTCTCTGAGGTATTAAGACTCTGGTGCTGAGAGGACGAAGCTACTCTAGGGGGATTTGGAGCGAGAAAGATGGGTGTCTTATGCGTTTCCTGTCTTCTAGGCTGGAAGGCAGGAGGAGATGCTGATGAGGCCCCTAGGAAGGCAGAAAGACTTGATTTACCTCCTCCTGTTCTGTAAGGGGCAACAGTTCCTTTGGAAAATAGAGCATCTGGGCAGTGGCTCAGCCTGTAATCCACCTTTGGGAGGCTGAGGTGAGTGGATTGCCTGAGCCCGTGGGTTTGAGACCTGCCTGGGCAGGCAAAACTTCATCTCTACAATAAATCAAAAAATTAGCTGGGTGTGGTAGTGCATGCCTGTAGTTCCAGTTACTTGGAAGGCTGAGGCGGAAGGATCGCCAGAGCCCAGCAGGTCAAGGCTGCAGTGGCCGGGAGCGGCCACTGCGCTCCAGTCTGGGCGACATAGTGAGACTCCAACTCAAAAAAAAAAAAAAAAAGACTGGGGCAGAAAAAGGCAAGAACGTCTGCTCCTCTTCTATTCCACTTTGTACCAGAGAGCCTATCCATGCTCTAGGGCAAGAAAAAGACATTGAAGATGTGTAGATTGAAGGGGAAGAAGTAGAACTTCTTATTTACAGGTAGCATAGTCCTGTATGTAGAAAAGCCTAAGGAATCTACAAAAGTCTACTAGAACCAATAAACAAACTTAGTAAGGAAGCAGGACACACCATTAACAAACAATTAAAAAATGAGATTAAGGAAATAATTCACTGGGCACAGTGGCTCACGCCTGTAATCCCAGCACTTTGGAAGGCTGAGGTAGGAGGATTGCTTGAGCCCAGAAGTTCGAGAACATCCTGGGCAACATAGCGAGCCCTTGTCTCTACAAAAAAAATCAAAAAATCAGCCAGGCATGCTGTCCTCTTTTTTTTTTGAGTTGGAGTCTCACTAAATCAAAAATTGACCAGGCATGGTAGTTCCAGCTACTTGGAAGGCTGAGGTGGAAGAATCACTGGAGCCCAGCAGGCTGATGCTGAGGTGGCCGTGTGTCACTGGACTCCAACCTGGGTGACAGAGTGAGACTCCAACTCAATAAATAAATAAATAAATAATAGTAATAATATATTGAGGATAATGTATGTAAAGTGCTTAGCTCAGAGCCTGACAGCATAGTAGATGCTTGAGGGAAAATTCTGAACCAATTGCTTCTACAGAAAAGTCAGAGGTTTGTTTTAACTGTAGAATTGTGGGCTCTCTGGGTGTATTGTGGCAGAATTACAAGCCTCTCACCTGATTTAGCAGACTTATTATGAAGAAGACTGGAGCCATGGACCAAAAGGCTTGGTTTCCAGTACTGCTTCCACCATAATCATACTATATGACAATAACAGGGCTCCTTCACCTCTCTGGGTTCCTAAAATATGCCCCACTTCCCCAAAGGGGTTTGTTGGGATGATTTGGAAGTCAGAGCTCATTACCAACATTACAAGTGTCCAGTGTAAGGTAACGATGGCACAGAGCCTAGGGTGGGGCTGGGGCCCAGCATGAGAGGTCAACATCTCTGTGCTTCTGAACTGGGATATGTGAAGAGAAGCCCAGTAGCTGGCCATGGAAATTTTCACAAGTCAAGACTGGCATTCAGAGCTGAGCTGGAAACTTGTGAACACAGGATGTTGCTGAAAATGGTGGCGGGCAGGGCTGCCACCTGAGGTTTTGGCAGGCTTCACCCCCTGCCAGTTGATTGCAGAAGGATGTTGGGTCATCAGGAAATAGGGGTTTGAAAAGTTCCCACAAGAAGGTGTGAACGACAGAAGCAACAACAACAAAAATCCAGCCCAGCCAGGTCCGACTCGGGGGAGGGTGGGTGTTGGGTTGGGAGACAAGTGAGTTCTCACTTTCTTCAACACTTCAGAAACTTCTGAGGAGGAGCCCAGCTGGCATTCAAAGATGGCATTGTGGTAGATTCCTCCACCCACTCTCTCCTCCAGTAACACCTCCCAGGGGAGGAGAGGGAAAGTAGCAGCTTGAGGGGGGCGTTCTGGCATTTCTGGCTCAGGTTGCTGGCAGTCCTCCATGTAAGTTTGTAGTGGACGCTGCTATTTTTTCAGGTGCCCGGCACACACTCCTGCTTTTTTCTGGTAAGATCACTTGGATTATTTGGGGAGAGTTTCCTCTTCCCCATGATGTCCAGTCTTGATGGGGCTGTCAACGACAATGAAATGTTCGCACCTGGACTCTGAATTGAGTGAGTGAAGAGAAAGAATGGAACAACATCCTGTTGGAGAAGACCCGACTCCCATGGTCCTTCTTTAAGCTTTACTCATTCCTGCTCCTGGAATCGCAGCTCTGCCCAGTTTCTTCACTGTTCTCCCATTCTGTGAACCCCTGACTTCATCCATTAAATTCTGTTGTGCTTGACTTTGCTGTGGTCCCCTCTGTGGTGACACCTCCGTAGGCGGAACCTAGCTTCAGGCACCCACCTGCAGTCTTCTGATTCTTCAACTTCCTAGCTGTAGGACCACAGGCAAGTCACCAGTCCCTCTGAGCCTCAACTTCTTCTGTAAAATGGAGATAATATTACTTTGCAGCATTATCAGAATTAAATGTATTTATTCTTTGACTCATATGATACTTACCCCGCGGCTACTACCTGCCCGGAACTCTGTGAGGAATCAGAATAGAGATGTAAACAAGACAGACATTGTCTTCATGGAGCATACATTTGAATGGGGAGAGAGACATTGGGTATGTTGACAAGTCTGGTGATGCTAATAGAAGCTCAAGGCACTATGGGAGTGGTCGACAAGACGACCCACAAAATCCACTGGAGGGCCATGTGTGGAAGACCCTTGATAACTGACTTCCTTTCTCCCTTCTTTCTCCTGACTGTCTTCTCCATCATGCCATTTTGCATTTTGCATGTGTGTTTTCTTCTTCCAAATGAGTCCTGGATTGGTCCAGTGACTGACACTTGCCTCTTGTGTTTGAAGCATCAATTGGAGCCCACTCAGCTCAACGTGGGGATCAACTTGGTGTGAGGGGGTCCTTCCTTGGGGCATAAAGAGAAGACAAGGTTAAGAGGATGGAGAAAGAAATAGGAAGGCTTGAATACCTTCAGAATTGACTGATTCTTGGGTTAACAAGGTCTGGTAGGAGTCAAGATGGAGGAGGCTTGTCTAAAGACGATGTTTTGACAAAACAAGAGTAGGCAACTTCCCTGATCCGCTAAGTGCCTCTCTAGCATCGCAAAAATCTCAAAACTGACTCCCAGAATTTTAGCCCTGGAAGAGATCTGGGATAACATTCAGAAAGGGTACTATTTACAGATGAGGAAACCACAACTCCCTGGAGTTAAGTGCTCATCCATATCCTGAGTGTGTCATCTTGTGATGCCTTTAGACCCTGGTAGGCAGTCAGAGAGCCCAGACTGGTTCCTTTCTTGTGTGGACGAGTCCTGGTAGATGAACTACCAAAGAAAGAGCCTGCATTAACCTTGTGAAGGGCAAGGACCAGAGACTCTGTGCTGGGTATTGGAGAGGAATGAAGACAGCAAAGCACCAGCCCTTTCAGGTTCTTGACAGCTGGAGAGTTGAGACACACACAATGCCAGATAATCTCACAAGGCAGCCGGGCTCGGTGGCTCAGCCTGTAATCCCAGCATTTTGCGAGATGGAGGTGAATGAATTGCCTGAGCCCGCAGGTTCAAGACCAGTCCAGGCAACTTGGCGAGACCTCATCTCTACAATAAATAAAAAATTAGCCGGGCACGGTGGCGCACGCCTGTAGTTCTGGCTACTTGGAAGGCTGAGACAGAAGGATCGCCAGAGCCCAGCAGGTCAATGCTGGGGTGGCTGTGAGTGTGCCACTGCACTATAGCCTGGGCTAGGGAGTGAGACTCCAACTCAAACAACAACCACAACAAATCATACAAGGCAACACCAGACAAGAACTGCCTGTGGGATGTGGTCACATCAACATCTCTGAAATGCACCTCATCATTTCTGCCCATGTAGCTCTTAAGTCCCCTCCTAGAAGTGCCTTCTTCTGAGATGCCCATCTCTATGGAATAGCAGTGCTGTCCTCCGGTCACAAAGTCTTGAAATATTGAAGTGAGTTTTCATTCCCATCTTTCCCTCAACCTCACGTTCAGTTATTTACTAGGACCTGTTGATCTGGTCCTTAAATTCTACCTCATCCTGTCCAAAGACACCAGAGTAGTATTCCTAATATATAGTTTTGTTTTTGCTTTTTTTTAAATAGAGGTGGGGTCTCACTGTGTTGCCCAGGGTGGTCTCAAATTGCTGGGCTCAAGCAATCCTCCTGCCTCAGCCTCCCAAAGCGCTGGGAATACAGGCACGGGGCACTCTGCCCAGCCATATACAGTTGTTATATCACTCCCAGGCTCAAATTCCTTCTGGATTTTGCAATATTTGCAGAATGGAACTCAGACTCCTTAGCTTAACATTTGGAGTGCCTTATGATCTAGCCCCAGCTCCCATTTCTCCCCTCATGCCCTGCTACTTCCTACAGGAATGTGGTAGCCATGTTTTTCATTTTTTGTATTCTCATGCTTTGACAGCTAGGGCCTCAATGACCCTGGAGTGGCAGCCTCTTCGAGGAGTCACCAGTTCCTAGAGATAGTAAACAACATGCCCACGAGCCTACCTTTCAAAGGCAAACCAACCAACACCCCCAAACACCTCCTCTCTTGGGCTGTCACTCTTAGGACCACTGATCCCCTGCCCTAATCGCCTCAGGGCCAGTCACCAGACTACTCAGGCTAGTCCTTAATCTGCTTACCCTGCCTGGTCAGTTCCTTCCCATGGAAACCACCATAAAGACCCTTGCCCATGTTTTCTCCTGTTCCTTCTGCATCCTGACAGACCTGGCTGCTTCCTGTGTGACCCCCCTGTGGTGTGACACACCCCTTTCTCTTGGGATCTGAGCATAACACACTATCTTTTTGATAAGCCATCTCCTAATCTGTTGACCTTGCTATACCTAAAAAAATAATAAAACCTACATTTTACTTATTTGTATTTTTAACATTTTTTTAATTTTAAAGACGTGGGGTACAATTCAGATTTAGGTATACAAGTGGTCATCATACAGGTAAAATTTGGACCTCCCTTTGGTTCCCACTTCACCTGGTTTGAGATCAGGTGCCTTTATTGATGAAGTGTGCCGCCCCCGCCGGCAGTGTCCCGCTACTGCCAATCCCTTTCTTATTATATTATGGTAAATGTTCAGGGTCCACTTATGAGTGAGAACATGTGGTACTCAGTTCTTAAAAAACTACATTTTATTTGAGACCAGCCTAGGCAACTTGGCAAGACCTCGTCTCTACAATAAATCAAAAATTAGCCGGGTCTGGAAGCGCGCGCCTGTGGTTCCAGCTACTTGGAAGGCTGAGATGGAAGGATCGCTAGACCCCAGCAGGTCGAGGCTGCGGTGGCCGTGAGTGTGCACCGCACTCCAGTCTGGGCAACGGAGTGAGACTCCAACTCAAAAATAAAAAAATAAATAAAATGTAGTTTTGGCTGGGCTCGGTGGCTTAGCCTGTAATCCTTGGGAGGCCAAGGTGAGTGGATTGCCTGAGCCCACAGGTGCAAGACCAGCCCAGGCAACTTGGCGAGACCTCGTCTCTACAAAAAATCAAAAATTAGCCAGGTCTATATAAAAAATAGCCACACGCCTATAGTTCCAGCTACTTGGAAGGCTGAAGTGGAAGGATCACCTGAGCCCAACACGTCAAAGCTGTGGTGGCCGTAAGAGTGCCACTGTACTCCACTCCTGGGTGACAGAGTGAGATTCCAACTCAAAAAATAAAAATAAAAAAAAAATAAAGAAAGAAAAAGAAAAGAAGTGGGCCTTAGTGAACTTGAGCACAAAAGGGATTTCCCAGAAGGATGCTGGGGCAGCTCATAGACCTTAAGGAGGAGCTGAAGGATCAGACCTTGGGTGAAGTGAGAACAAAGGAAGCCCTGGTGATAAGACCTGGAATCTGCCCTCAAGATCCCAGTCTTTACTAGGACTCAGCTCAAGTCTACTCTCTGAAAGTTTTAAAGATCTGGAAGGGACAAGTTGAAGGACCCATCCTGTTAGGTTTATTCCCTGGGTCAATCGGCTATGGTAGAATGTGTTAGGGAAATTACGCAGGGTCACAGAACACTGATGTGATCATCAGGGGACCAACCCTGTGTATTAAAGTTTCCCAAAGAAAATGCAATGACTGAGGCCTGGACATACACCTCATGTGAGTTTCTTACAGTCATCTTTCTAACACAGTACATACAAAGTCCCTCCAATAAAATAGAACAGTGGAAGGATCAGACAAAACAGCTCCAAAGCAAAGCAACTTTAACAGTTCAACAGCTAGTCACTGAACACTAATCCCATGAAAAGTGCTATGCTGGACACTGGGTGGGAGCAGGGATGAGGTTGGAATGTGAGGGTAAGACCTGGCGCCCTCTCAAGAATGAGACAGGCATACAAATCATGGCACAGCAAGGTAAAAGGATGAGGGAAATGATACTCTGAAAGTGGTACACAGTGCTACGGGGTTTTATGATATGAAGAGATTCCCTAGCATTTATATCCAGAGGAAAACGAAAAAGCTGAAGTCCAGCTTTCTCTTATTATTGCAACTTCATCATATACTACGAAATCTGTACATGACTCTGCGGGCGAAGGAGCACACTGTTCTTATACCCTCCTTTCTCCTTGATTTCCTTGCCCACCAGCTTCTCCAGCCTACCCTTTCTCTGCAGTCTGACTGCCAAGGCAAACATCTGCCACCTCATAATTGTGCAATTAGGGAAGCACTGGGTTCAGGGACTTGTGTGCCACTGCTAAGGTCCTGCTTGGATAGATTGGTGTCTGGGAAGGAAAAAGGGAATTTTTTTTAGTTGAAGTCTTACTCTGTTGCCCAGGCTGGAGTACAGTGGCACACTCATGGCCACCCCAGCGATCACTTGCTGGGCTCCGGCGATCTGTCCACCTCAGCCTTTCAAGTGGTTGGAACTACAAGCACACGTACCATGCCCGGCTAATTTTGTTTGTTTGTTTATTGTAGAGACAAGGTCTCGCTAAGTTGCCCCGGTTGGTCTCGAACCCGCAGGCTCAGGCAATCTACTCGCCTCAGCCTCCCGAAGTGCTGGGATTATAGGCTGAGTCACTGAGCCTTGGAAAAAAGGAATTGCTGGAGGATTCCTGTCTACACTCTATGAGGATTTCAGATGTTGATTCCATCAGGGAGAAACTTCGGAAAAATCTGTGAGCACAGCAAAGAGGAAGTGCTCCAGAATTCTCGCTGATAGGGTTAAGGATAGTAACATTGCTATCCAGGGAGAGTCTGCTGCAGCATTTTATAACCCAACAGTGGTGCGCCCAAGGCCATGCTATTGCAACATATTTGGATCTATCTCACATTGTGGTGATGAGAGTGGGAAGGATTTAAACCTCTTGGTCTTGCTTGGCTTATTCAAACAACCTTGCTTTACTGGAAGCACCAAGGTGCACCTCCTACCTTTTCAAGATCAGGGAAGATCGATCAGCTCAGGAAGGAAGTTGGGGGATGCATTGGCTCCTTTCCTTACTACCCAGTGGTTATCAGAGGTGCAGGAGGCAAAAAGGATGAAGGAAGGGAGATCTAGAGAAGCCAGTGGTCAAGGAAATGAAAGAGGAAGGAAGGTATACATATGTCTGGGAGCAGAGGGAAAAGGGAAGGCAAGACCCTGGAGTCGTTCCACACTGTTTGTTTTTTTTTTTTTTTTTTAGTTGGAGTCTCACTCTGTCGCCCAGACTGGAGTGCAGTGGCCGCTCCCGGCCACCACAGCCTCGACCTGCTGGGCTCCGGCAATCCTTCTGCCTCAGCCTTCCAAGTAGCCGGAATTACAGGCGCGCGCTATCACGCCCAGTTGATTTTTTTTTTTTTTTGATTAATTGTAGAGACGAGGTCTCGCCAAGTTGCCCAGGTGGGTCTCGAATCCGCAGGCTCAGGCAATCCACTCACCTCAGCCTCCCAAAGGCGCGGGATTACAGGCTGAGCCACTGAGCCTGGCTTCCATGCTGTTTTCATTGTGTGAAGTGGGGGAGAAGGAGTAAAACAGAACCAGCCTCGTGTTCGGCAGTAAGAAACGAGATGATCGGCTGGCTGAGGGAGGTGGGGAGTGAGTCCATTGATATTTCTGTAGGCCACTATGCATCAGGCACTGCTGCATGTTCTTCTACTCGGGAACTTAGGGACAGAGAAGCCTCTGGCATTTGTACTTAGAAAGACTTGCAAAGACATACCAGACATCTCCTTGCCTGCAATACATACAATTTGAATTTTAGATTTGACTCTCTTTTAGCCCAATGTCTGGTCTCCACTGCTGGGGCTGTAAACCCTTTGCTTTGGCTGCTGAGTGTTTGCACACACAGATGGGACGTCCTCAACCCGAAGGCTATAGTCAGTATTGGGAGAGTCAGCTTGGATAGGGGTGCACTCAGCTAGGTCCTCATAGTCACTAGAAGGCAGGAGCTCAAATACAGTCTTCTGACATTTATCTACAAATGAGATTGCATGAGATTGAACTATATGACATTGTTGATATTCTTAGGTCAAAAACGGTTGCAGATGAACAATTTCATGTGGCTCACCTTAATACATAATTTATTGTCAATGGTGTATGAAAGGTGTCGATGTGTTAAATGAAAGCATTTTTAAATGATCGTTTTTGTAAACCTGTTTTGTCATTTAAAAAAAATAATAACTGAGGCCAGGCACAGTGGCTCAAGCCTGTAATCCCAGCACTTTGGGAGGCCGAAGGCGGGAGCATTGCCTGAGCCCGGGGGTTCAAGACCAGCCCGGGCAACTTGGCAAGATCTCGTCTCTACAATACATCAAAAAATTTTCCGGGTGTGGTAATGCACACCTGCCAGCTACTTGGAAAGCTTAAGTGGAAGGATCGCTGGAGCCCAGCAGGTCGAGGCTGCGGTGGCCGTGAGCATGCCACTGTACTCCAGTCTGGGTAATGGAGTGAGACTCTGACTCAAAAATAAATAAATAAATAAAATAACTGAGATGGGTGCAGTAGTGCATGCCTATAATCCCAACAAATCAGGGCCCTGAGGCAGCAGATCACTTGGGCCCGGGAGTTTGTGTCCAGCCTGGGCAACATAGCAAGATCCCATCTCTAAAAAATAAAATAAAATTTAAAATAACATATTTTCACCCTTAAAAAAAGAAAGTGACCTAGGCCCTTCTTTATGCTGAGAGACCCCGACTGGAGCCAGGTTCTGACTCCCTCCTGGGACCTTTACAGGGGGGATTTCATATATGAGCATCCTTTGCTGCTCAAGACAAGCATACATCCTGCAAAGTGTTCTCATGTTCAAATCTGAGTCTTTTTCTCAATGTTATATCTCAGCCTCCTTTCTCATAGCTCACTATCTGAATCCACATAGGGTTTCCTGTTGCATATTTCTATATCACTCTATCTGTTTGGTCACCAAGTGGCTGCTCAAACATATCTGTTCTATCCCTTCAATCCTTCTGTGGCCTTTCCAGATTCTTGCTTTGCAAATCAGGTTTCACTTCCTACAAAGTTTGACATTAATTCTAAATTCACTCACAGAAAATTCAGGCCAACATAAAACCTACTTAGTGCAATAGCTATCAAAAGCCTGCCTGGCTGACTAAATACAAATGCTGTTTCTGTAAAGGAAGACTGGGATGGATCCTTGCTACCATTTCTCCTCCTCCTCTGCTTCACTGACCTCAAAAAAAAAGTAACAACAAAAAATTGCTTCATTGTAGCCATACTGTGTGCCTATGTATATGTATCTGTATGTTCATTTTTCAGCGAATATGATTCTATGCCAGTCACTGGAGATAACATGGTGCGTCAACTAGAAATTGATCCTTGCTGTCGTGAAGTTCACAATCTAGTAGGTGACACAGAATAGAGGAACTGATAATACAGTGTTGTGAACGCCACGATAGGAATGACCGAGGCCACAAGATGCCATGGGAGCACAGTTCTTCCTTACCAGAGTTGAGTGTCTACTTGTTCCAAGCACTGTTCTAGGTGCCACAAGGAGACACCATCAAAAAGTAAGCCAGGAGGCCTGTTTGAAGAGGCTGCGTTCGAGCAGGGGACTAAACAATGAGCAGGATTCTCGTGGGGGAAGGGTGTGGTGTCCTGATCCCAGAATATGAGGCCAGCAAGGTCTTCCTAATGGCAGTGATGGCTGAACTGAGACCCAAAGGATGAAGAGGAGTTAGCTAGGTGAAGGAAGCTGGGGTTTGGGGGAGAAATGCTCCAGGCAGAGGAAACAGGATATGCAAAAGCTCAGAGGAGAAAGAACAGAAGATATGAGACATTTGTGGCTGGAAAAGATGAGGGAGTAATAGATGATCACTAGCTCCCCCTTTGCCTGGTAAAACTTTGGTAATTGCGTGAGAGCCAGTACCTTTTGTATACCTTCTTTTCTCTTTTAGTAGCCTTACTGATACACCAGTCCAAACGTGTCTAGGCAGCTTCCTCCCAGAACATGCCAAAGGAAATTCTGCCATCTGGTGGACAGAGAGGACCTCATCATGTACAGAAAATTAGCATTACTAGTGTCAGGCTCATGGCATTACCCATAGCAGCAATTTTCCACTCAATGGTTTAAAAGTCCTAATGTGCCAAAATAGGTTAGGGAAGAAATATGTAAGACTGTTCTCAGGCAATGCTCCCCTGTATGGGGAAATGAAGGGAAGCCAGGGGAAGAGAGGGAGGAGGGAAGGGAGATAATGACGTACTTGTGTCTATGTTGTACTTAGCAAGCATACTCTCACTTATTCCTCCCATCAGTGAGGTAAGCACATAAACCGCATTTTGCAGGTAAGGAAACCGCAACTCATGGTACAGGGAAGAGTCAGCCTGTTATGCTGACTCCCAGGCAAGATTTACTTTTGACTCGACAGAGGGTGAGTCAGGAGGCATGAAAATGTTCCCCAGCTGTGACATCTAAACTTTTAAATGTCAGACATCAATGAACATACTTAAGGCCCCATTCAGTTCTCAAAAGACATTGGTGGAATTTGTATTTCACTCAATAATATACACATCAGCTGGTCCCCAAGGCAGGGTGGGCCTCAGATGCCAAATGTTAAAATGGAAGTATTTTCAAAGCTAATAAACTGGAATGCATTTCTAATAATTTCATACTTCTAGTTGAGAGATTCTTAAAAATGCAAATTGGATGCAGAAATGTTGGCATTCTCAGAACACATCAACGAGTTTTTGGAATTGATGAATGTTTTTGGATCTGAAGCTGTCTCAAAACATACAGGATGAATAGGGCCCCATGTGTATGGAGATGAATCACATTAGCAAAGCATCATCGAGTGTGTGCAATATGCTTTCCCATAGTACTTTACATATTCTTGCAAGTCCTTAAATCAAAATTTTTTAATGGTATAGGGCTTGGCACACAGCTAAAAACATGGCTATAATAGAGAATTGTGACATTTTCGCTCACCTACCTCTTATACAAGGACATGAAGTGTTGTTACAGATCAAATGACCACCAGCTGTTCTCTGTCTCCACTGAAGTCACAGCAATGGGAAGGGAGAATCAGCAAACTGGAGTGGAGAGAAATTAGAATTCACATGGTCGGGGGTGGTGAGGGAGCTGACAAGCCTTGGGACAAATGACCAAGGGAAAACAGTATAATCCTCTAGATGTTTTAAGGATTAAAGGAGCTGTCCTTAGACTGAGATTATTCTGGTGGGACTTGGAAATACCCCATGGTGTTAGATTCCTAGTCAACCCCCAAGTTTTGACTGAATGTAGTGATAGGCGATGGGGGGGAGTATAAAAGACTCTGCCTCCAGGCAGTTTATAATCTGTGTGAGCCAAGGAAGTAGCCGGGCTCAGTGGCTCAGCCTGTAATCCCGCGCCTTTGGGCGGCTGAGGTGAATGGATTGCCTGAGCCTGCGGGTTCGAGACCCTCCTGGGCAACTTGGCGAGACCTCATCTCTACAATAAATCAAAAAGTCAGCCGGGCGTGGTAGCGCATGCCTGTGATTCCGGCTACTCGGAAGGCTGAGGCAGAAGGATCGCCGGAGCCCAGCAGGTCGAGGCTGCGGTGGCCGGGAGCGGCCACTGCACTCCAGTCTGGGAGAGAGTGAGACTCCAACGCAAAAAAAAAAAAAAGTCAAGGAAGTGATTGTTTGGACTGATCAGGGAAAATTCTGTAGGAGGAGTGGGACTTCTGATAAGAATGAATTCATTTGGGATACAGATTGGAGGGAAAGACATCCCAGACAATGGGAAGTCCAAACACTCATTCGAAAATACTCCAGGTGAGTGGATTGCCTGAGCCCGCGGGTTCGAGACCCGCCTGGGCAGCGAGACCTCATCTCTACAATAAATCAAAAAATCAGCCGGGCGTGGTAGCGCATGCCTGTAATTCCGGCTACTTGGAAGGCTGAGGCGGAAGGATCGCCGGAGCCCAGCAGGTTGAGGCTGCGGTGGCCGGGAGCGGCCACTGCACTCCAGTCTGGGCGACAGAGTGAGACTCCAACTCAAAAAAAAAAAAAAAAAGAAAAAGAAAATACTCCAAACCTAAAGCATGACATTAGAATCTTGCCTTCATTTAAATTACATTTTTATGGGGAAGTGGGAAGAGATTATGTAAGAATGAAGCATTCAGTTTTCTTACCATTTGGTATCCCTTTCAATCAAATTGTACTGAACTTAGGAAAGCAGACACTCTTGTTAAAAGAGGTTTGGCCTTATTATTTTGTCAAGAAAGCAAATTCATTCAATGTAACTTAAATACATTCACTCAACAAATATTTTTTGAACACCCCACTCAAGAAATGTCAGGCACTAGTCTGGTCACATCGTATAGGGGCAAACAAGAAAGATGCTCCCTCGGCCACTGCTGTGCTAAACTATGGTCTGACCATGTGGCTCCTTGAGCTATGGCCACCATATTTTCTAGTTTTGGCCCCCTCCCCTACCTTGGGGAGGTGAATCTCTCTCTCCAATTTATTTTCTAAATAAACTATATTTTCCAATCTAAAAAAAAAAGATGCTTCCTCAAAATACACAACAAAGAGGCATAAGATGCCGGTGTTTATTTTTTTAAAACATAAAAATGACAAATTTCCATTTTAAGAGGAGTACACATTCAATATGGCCATTTATCTACGGAGTTTCAACTTAACAAATTAAAATCACAGAAAGAACATTCACAGAACACCAGGCATTCATTCCCCAAACTCTAGGGAAAGTGTAAGGAGTGCTCATATACAGTATGACTATTTTTTTTTTTTTTTTTGGCACTAAAATTTTTATTTACTCACCTTCCTGCTTTAACATTATAAATATTATAAACAACATTATAAACCAAATTACTCTCTTTTTGACCCAGGGTTGTGATGTGACTGTCTTTTTAGCCAGAGTATTTGAGTGTAGGAAGATGGTGATCAGCAACCTGCCAGAAGAAAGAAGGACATTTCTATGGCCACAAAAGCATTATGAGTGTTTGGAAGACAGTGTAGCAATTTCTGAAAGAACTAGAAATTGACCTTCCATATGACCCAGCAATTCCGTTATTGGGAATATACCTGGAGGAACTCAAATCACTCTACAAAAAAGATACCTGCACACGCATGTTTGTTGCAGCTCTATTCACAATAGCAAAAACATGGAACCAACTATGCTGCCCATCGAAGCTGGACTGGATAAAAAAAAAATGTGGTACATATACACAACGGAATATTATGCAGCCATAAAGGAGGACAAACATATGGACTTCACAGCAACTTGGATGTTTGTGGAGTTGATCATACTCAGTGATCTATCACAGAAACAGAGGGTCGTATGTTCTCACTCATAAGTGGACCTTGAACAATTATAATACTATGAGAAAGGGATTGGCAGCTGAGGGAAACTGCTAGAGGTTGGTGGGGCACACCTCATCAACAAGGGTACCTACATAATCGTTTGTATACCTAACCTTGAATTGTACCCCACATCTTTAAAATAAAATAATTTAAAAATAAAAAATAAATAAAAGCATTACAAGTGCCTAGAGAAATCTGGAAGCAGCTGCATGCCCTAGGTCCCTGCTCCCCCCCCCTTTTTTTTTTTTTGAGTTGGAGTCTGTCACCCAGACTGGAGCGCAGTAGCCGCTCCCAGCCCCCGCAGCCTCAACCTGCTGGGCTTCGGTGATCCTCCCGCCTCAGCCTTCCAAGTAGCTGGAACTACAGGCGCGCGCTACCACGCCCGGCTAATTTTTGATTTATTGTAGAGATGAGGTCTCGCCAAGTTGCCCAGGCGGGTTTTGAACCCGCGGGCTCAGGCAGTCCACTCAGTTCAGCCTCCCAAAGGCACGGGATTACAGGCTGAGCCACCGAGCCCAGCTCCTGTTCCCCTTTCTTAAGGACAGAGCTGCAATGAGGTGAGGCAACAGAGCCATTCGTGTTTCTGATTTAACTTTCTTGGTCTTGTCCTAGCTGGAGTCATTTCTAGATCATATGTTACAGTCTTCAGAGAAGTTATGGAAGGAATGTACGCAAAGGGCAAACACATAATTAAATACACATATAAAAACACATCATCAACAGAATGTGGGTAAGGAGCATATGCAATAATTCTGATTAAAAAGGTATCATCTGATGGTTCTTTCATTTTCTGCTCTGTACTTACCCCAGAGCTGACAGTGTCATTATTGTTGTTGATTTCAGATGTCAGAAGCCCAGCATCTTGATCCATCACCTGCTAGTGATGCTGGTGTTCTCTAAATCTAGGACTAGAGATGAATCTGTAAGTTATTCCTCATTTTCCTTCATGTTAGGATTAAACTTCCTAGTGTTAGACTTGTTACTTTCCTTAAAGAACTGCTTCAGTAGTATCTAAGATGGAATCTGCCAATAGCTAGGATGTGTGTTAAATTCAAAAAGGTAATTTGCACATGGTGAGTGCTTAAATAGAAATTCCAAACCATTTACGTTTTCATCTTTTTTATAAAAACTATGCATATACTCTCCAAATAAGTTTTTATTTTTTCCATTTTGAACTCTTTTCCATTTTGAATTGTTCCTTTTTTAAAGCACTCAAAACAGGTCAAGAACAAGTTTATCCTTTCAGTTCATTTTCTTTTACTGAGAAAAAAATTAGCAGGTCAGATTAAGCTCTTGAAGTGTTACAATTACTTTTCTAAATCTCACTTTTAGTTTTCTCACCCATTTGCAGTTGCTTTCCTGAGATCATGCCTTTTCACTTTAGATAGCTAAGATGTCATTACTTACTAAATACTTGCTTTCGCACTCATCTTTGTGGTTACTTTGTTGAAAACCTTGCTGTAATTTGACACAGCATTAACTACTTCTGATTACTTATCTGGTACATGGTTGCTAATATCCACCTTTCAAGAAAGGAAGACAGTTCAGACATACAATCTGACAAAATCAGGAAACAGCAACATCAGTTCTAAGAACATAGGAAAAAACTAACAGAGAGCTAACATTTCTATCTGGTGTTCGTGTTCTTTAAAGACCAGACAACATGCACAAATGTAGGCGGAAACAATACATCTGCAGACACTGGCAGACAGCATCACCCACCAAATTTGGCCAGTTTCTTGAAATAAATAACTTTTCAGTGACGCATAGGGCTGAAATTACATAAACAACAGAAATTACGAAGACCTAAGCCTGCGAGTTTTGTGGGTTTCAAGATTTTATGCAATCAATATTCTAACATCTGTAACTTTGTCCATAAAATGCTGATGCCAGAAAGATATCAACATCATTTGATGATTTTTGTTCAGATTTTGAAATAACTATGTTTAATTCCTTGAAATAATTCTTGAGCCACAATCTTATTTAGGTCATTATGACAACTGTAATCATCTCCTTATAAGGAAAAGTTTCATTAAAAATGCTAGAGAGCTCAGCCTGTTACAAAAACTACTTGTAGTATGTTACATTAATAGTTGTAAATGTCTAAGGCTTATTAAATGAAAATATCCTTAAGTTTTATTGTGGGTCTGAGCAACAAGAATTTTAAAAAGCTGATAATGAAAAATAGCTGAATATTCCAGGAACTTCCATAATGATAGGAAATGGCATTAACTATTTGCTTAGTCTTTCCCTATAAATGACTATTTTTCCTGAGTAAAATCTTTTAGAGAGATATCTGCTATTTTAGTGTTCAGAAGGCTTTAAACTCTGAAGAATACATATGGAAACTCCCTAATTTTCATTTGGCACATTGGGAATATTTGTTCAAAATGGTGGCAGTATTCAGTGGAATTAAAATTCCCTGAGAATTTGTAACACTAGATATTTTTTAGAATATAGCTCCCTTTACCTTCCTCCTTGAATACCAACCAAGTTCTGTGCTAAAAGTACCATTAATGGAAAATTAAAACAGCTCTGAATTTTAAACTTTCTGAGAGAATGTCTTCCTTCCCTCCTTTTCTGTAAATTTTCCCTCCTTAATTTTCTGAGCACATTAACTTGACCGTGAGTAAAAAATTTTAGCTGAGTAAAGACTATATTTTTATTACAAAGATGGTTTATAAACTAAGTCAATACAACTAAGTCAATGAGACCCTTTTAAACAGCAAAATCGACTCCTATCTTCCCTATATTTTATTTGAGCTAGGCCAAATTTGTTAATTTACTACCCAGTCGCTATTTGCTGAAGAGAGATCATTCATCAATCTAAAAAAAAAAAAAAAAACTTTCAGTGGCCAATTAAAGAAAAAAGCAGCTATGATTTTTCAAAGGAGTAGTCTGACATAATATAAAAAGATTACTTTATTAAATATACAAATTCAAGAACATTAAAGACTATAGCATAAGACAGAGCAGATCAATGGTAATGGTTGTATACACATCTTAACAAATAGATTAAGAAGACATACTGACTTATCGATGGTCAAAATAACAGAATGAATGTCCCTCAGCTGTTTCTACACTGTGACAGCTAAATGGGAAACTTGTCAGTTGATCCACTCTCCCAAACCTATTTCCCATAGGAAGTTTGATATGTTGTCATCGGTACATATCACTTTGAAACGTAAATAATATATAAACCTCTATTGCAGGTCCTTGTCTACTTTGCCTACTTCATTTTCTCCCCCAGCCCACCTGAGGCTCCAGTAATCATTGTTCTATATGAGCAGGACAAACTTAGTCAAAACAGGATACAGAGATCTAGATGGCTCTAGGCAGAGGAAAGTTCTCGAATAATATTGTCAACTCTGGTGTTCACTTTTCCTTTTAGCAGCGACCTAATTATACCTAAGATGGTGTGAAACAACCATCTTAGAAGAAAAAAAGGAAAGCATTTTGGACTCTCAGTCTTCACTTTGGTCCTGCAGTTTCCCCTTACCCACCAACGTATGCTTTAAGTTCTCGACTGTAAACACATGCAATATTTAATAAAGCACCCAAAACTCTGTGGCCAGCACCATATAATTTCCAAGGAGAATGTTTTAGGTGGGGGCAGAGAGAAAAGAATAATCATGAGAAGCTACTCAAAATAATGGCAATTCACACAAAAATGCTTTCATGAAATAGTTTTTAAAAATGGATAAATTCAATTCTAAGTGACATTTTGCCCCATGACCAGCATTTCCACATTGTTTTAGTGTTCATAAAGGGCATAATATATACCTCTATAAAACAAAGTTATCTTCTTCACTTACAAAATTGTCAGAGCACTAGCACCAAGTTGAGTTTTCCAACTGCATACACAGCTCTAAAAAAATGAGTATACCACGTCTTTTGACTCATTTAATCCCGATTACATCCAATAATTCATTAAAACTAATTAGTTAAGACTAAAACTGCTCCTTTTTCTGCTATGGCAGTGAAAAGTAATTAAGGAAATTAAAGATCTGAGGCTACCTGAGTAGGTTTAACTCGAAGAAAATCATGTTGTTAATCCAAAAAACTATCTCAGGTATTTTAAGTAAGGTTAATCTATACTTTAAAATCTTCCACCAGAGCAAATATTACAATTTTTCAATAAATTATGTGTCCTGCCTCAGTCTCTAAGCAAGAACTTACGGCTATATATAAAGAATTCTTTATTTACCCCATCTCACAATATACAACAGTAAATATTAAATGATGAATCATCATCACAAGCTCATATCTTTGAAAAATGGATGCAACAAAGCTGCTTCTGCTGTTATTCGTGAAGCTGGATTTAGATCCAGAAGTTTATCAAGCAGGTCGTAAGCTTCATCAGGTACCTCATTCCAGCCTTCTAAGTTAGTAGTATACTCATCAAAACGACTCCCACAGCCATGACCATCCTCCTTTTTAAATGAACTCCCTGAGTGTGGAGCTTGAGGTGTTTGTGTGAGGTGAGACGCTTTACAGTCAGTTTTCTCTGAGAAGGCTGGGTGATGAGAAGCAGGTCCTTGTGTATCACTGGCTAATTTGGGCATGTTAGAATCTATGCTCCGGAGTCTCTCACAGAGTCTTCTCAAGTCTTGTGCTGGAACTTCTTTGCTACATAATACTGATTTGCCTAAAAGAAAAAACACACACACACACACACACACTTTATTATTTATCTGAATATAGCAAAAGCCTCTCTCATGGAAACATGTAAGTCTAATGATATGCTTTATGGATACATATACATACACACACACACACACACACACACATATATATCACATGCTATATTTAAGTTGTGTTTGAACTACGCAGTTGAAAGCCAAACCATAAAGTGGGAGACAGTAAGTAGAAAGCAGTGACTTGCTAAGCTATGCCAGACACTCGCTTGACTCTGCCAACTTTTCCAGCTTCCTCTCATTCTTTTGTAACCTCTAACTAGCTGCAGCTCCTGTCCTCCCCGGCCCCTTACCATGCCTCTATGCCTTTGACTCATGGCTCCCCTCTTTGCCTAGGATGCCCTGCACCCCTTGTGTGCCCAGGGCACTCCCACTTACATCACAACTCAGCTGAAGAATCACCTCTGAGGCCCAACACCCTCAGAGAGAATTGATCATTTTAAGCTTCTTGTATCCTGAGCTCTACTATTACTTTTGTTATCCTATATAGAAACAGATAAAACATCTGTCTGTCCTGCCTACTAGACTGTGAGCTCTTTGAAGGCAGGGACTGTCTTACTCATCTCTGAATCCCCAAAACCTAGGCCATTCCCAGTACATTTTAGGTGCTCAGTTAATGTCCGTTGGACTGGACAAAAAGACATTCATCTCAACAACTCTGTTCAAATAGACACATCCTTAGAAATGCTGTTCTTGACCAAACTATCCTAAATAACTGAGCCCTCTTCACTATCTTCTTCCTTTTCTTGTTCTCAATACTCCTCACCTCTGACAGTATAAACTTATTTTCTCTCTTTCACCAGAATTTAAGCTCTATGAGAGAAAGACTCACAATACTACCTTGCACCCACAAATCCCCAATAACTGTTTTTGAATAAACAAACCAGATCTCAGTTTTTAAAAATATAAATGTCTTTGAAATAATCTCCTGACAGGTTTATTATCAGACATGGGCAAAAACAGTTAACCACACAAATGGCAATTGTGCATTATTTTTGTCCCACTTTTCCTTATTAAACAGGAATGTGGCTCTAAACAATGAGTTCCACAACATTTAGATTCCTTTCTGGGGTATATAGGTTGTCAACAAAATAATTAATCTGCCTCTGGATGCTAAAAAGTTACCTCTGCATATTCTGATCTAACAACCAACCAGTGTACTAAGGCAGGAAAAAGAAGGGGGTGGGGAACAGGCATGGAGGAAATAAGGAAACAAATTACCAAAACCTAAGTTCATTGAGGATTCAACACGCCAATCCTCTTTTATTTTATTTTATTTTTTTGAGTCAGAGTCTCACTCTGTTGCCCAGCCTGGAGTGCAGTGGCATGATCATTACTCACTGCAGCCTCGACCATCTGGGCTCAGGCAATCCTTTTGCCTCGGTCTCCCAAGTAGCTGGGACTACAGGCACACGCCACCACGCCCAGCTATTTTTTTTTTTTTTTTGTAGAGACAAAGTTTTGCTATTTTGCCCAGGCTGGTCTAGAACTTCAGGACTCAAGGGATCCTCCCATCTCAATCTCCCAAGGTACTGAGATTATAGGCATGAGCCAGCATACCCAGCCCTTTTTTACTCTTAAATTATATCATTCCTGTTCTCTCTAGAAGATTATAACCAGAAGAAAATAGTCATATAGTTTTATTCCTTATTAGGTCACTTTGAAGTCATGAAATAATAGTATGTGACCCCAAAGTATAAAATATGCCTAATTACTTATTTTCACATGACCAAAGAGACTGCTCATTTAAAATAAACTCTTGGGGCCGGGCTCGGAGGCTCAGCCTGTAATCCCAGCACTTTGGGAGGCCGAGGTGAGAGGACTGCTTGAGTCCACGGGTTCGAGACTCACCCAGACAATTTAGTGAGACCTCGTCTCTACAATAAATCAAAAATTAGCTGGGCAAGGTAGTATGCGCCTGTAGTTCCAGCTACTTGGAAGGCTGAGGCAGAAGGATAGCTAAGCCCAGCCGTTTCAGGTTGCGGTGCCTGGCCATGATGAGTGTGTCATTGTACTCCTCTAGCCTGGGCAACAAGAGTGAGACTCTGACTCAAAAAAATAAAATAAAATAAAAGAGGATTGGCGTGTTGAATCCTCAAACTCAAAAAAAAATTAAATAAACTCTCACAGTCAAATGTATTTTCTTTCAGACTACTAAGTGTCAGGAATTTGTTTTAGCTCAAGGTTTTTACTTGTAATTCATTCAATACAATTCAACAAGTACTTATTGACAACCCACAACAGGGCCAGGTCTAAGGGCTGAGGACAGCAGGGCAGGTTACAGACAAGAGAAGTAAAGGTGTTCTCACTGTGAATCTCAGCCAAATCATTTCTTTGGGTTTAAAGGAGAATGCAGTTGCGTTTGTTGAAATGTTGAGTGTCCCATCCTCAGTCCAAAGTTAGAGTAAGATCTGACTGAACTAACTACAGAAGTCACTAATAAAACTGACACAAATGCTATGCAGCATTTTTTAAAAAATATGAGAAAAGAGATTATAATTACAAATCCCTAAAAGCTGCTGCCTGCTCTCATGGCACCTGCACTGGAGGATTTTATGTCAGATGCTGTACTTCCATTGTGCTTAGTCCTGCTTCTGATGACCAACTGGGGCGACTCTAGCCTTCAACAAAGCATTTTGGTGTTGGCTGATAAACTTCAAGTTCATATACTTCTTATAAAGTTATTTAATAGTAGACAAAAGTTTTCTCAGTTAGTTGAAAATAAACATGCACATGCTGTTTATGATCATGTAAGAATATCATGTCTAAGGTATCGATCTTGCTTTCTATTCATCGTCACTTTTCCCTTGTACATATGTATCATTTCACCCTATTATCCTTGAATAAAAATGTCTTATAATAGGTACAAGATGGGCACAAATTGTGGACTGGCATTGCTGTAGAAACACTTTGGCAAGTTTCTATTAAGCAGAGACTTTCTTCACAACCAAGTTTTTCTTATGGATGAGACCACAGCACTGGTGCCTAAGCAAAGACAGTCATTTTTGCAGTGGTTCTTCAAAACCAGTAGTTCTCGATCAAAATCACTTGTTTTTCAAGCTAACGAGCCTGGAACCTTCCTAAGTATCATATTTTCCTGAATCATATTTTCCAGGAATGGATGGGGCGGGCAAGCACATGTATTTCTTTTTTTTTTTTCTTTTTTTTTTGAGTTGGAGTCTCACTCCATCGCCCAGACTGGAGTGCAGTGGCCACTCCCGGCCACCACAGCCTTGACCTGCTGGGCTCCGGCGATCCTTCCACCTCAGCCTTCCAAGTAGCTGGAACTACAGGTGTGCGCTGCCACGCCCAGCTAATTTTTTTTTTTGATTTATTGTAGAGGATGAGGTCTCGCCAAGTTGCCCAGGCAGGTCTCGAACCCACGGGCTCAGGCCATCCACTCACCTCAGCCTCCCAAAGGCGCGGGATTACAGGCTGAGCCACCGAGCCTGGCTCATATGTATTTCTTAAAGGTTCTCTGATAATTCCAATATGCACCTCTGGTTAAGACCCACTGATTTGTAAGACCCACTGCTCCTAGGTCTGAGCACAAGGCCACCCGGCCGCTCTTAAGGCAGGCTGACTGAAACTTTGTCCTTTAGGGTGAATCCCTGTGTGGCAGCAAGCCGACTTCATCACACTCACCCCTTGGACAGTATTAACTGTAACTATACTTGGAAAACAAACACAAGGTGGGTATTCGAGTTCAGGCTGTTGGCCACGGCAAACCTGAGATAATTCTTGGGTGTCCTATGAAGTACACTGCATATTCCAGTCTTGAAGAAGAACTTGCATGCCTGAGGAGATGACGTCCGTGTCTGATATATGCTTACAATAATACTCCACCAGTTAAAGTACTCTATTCATTTTGCTTCTTTACTACCTTAATCCTAAGTCATCTGCCAAGTAACACACATTTCTATTTGCTTCCCTACTGTAGTCCATATTAGGCTGTATTAATGATTAACTGTTTACTTGTTAGAATAGATTAAGATCGTTCATTCTTAGTACCAAGTAGTTTACCTGATGCTTAATATACAATAAAAATATTTATGTAATAAAAGTCAAACCAAGTCGGGCTCGGTGGCTCAGCCTGTAATCCCGCACTTTGGGAGGCCGAGGTGAGTAGACTGCCTGAGCCCGCAGATTTGAGACCCACCTGGGCAACTTGGTGAGACCTCATCTCTACAATAAATCAAAAATTAGCCGGGCGTGGTAGTGCATGCCTGTAGTTACAGCTACTCGGAAGGCTGAGGCGGAAGGATCGCCGGAGCCCAGCAGGTTGAGGCTGCGGTGGCCGGGAGCAGCCACTGCACTCCAGTCTGGGTGATAGAGTGAGACTCCAACTCAAAAAAAAAAAAAAAAGTCAAACCACAACTAAAGGGAGTTAAGATTTTACTCCTTATTTTATGAAGATTATAAAGTTGAACTTTAAGTACTAGAGCAGCATAGTACTTTGTGCTTAATATGATTAAATGTACAGAAAAGTGATAATAAATTATTTTCATACACAAATACAACTTAATTTCAAGCAATTGAGACATTTTTTACCTAGGATTAGAGAACTTTATAAACAGTGAATATGTTAATTTGTAAGCACATTTCTTAGTAATGGATTAATTATTTGTAAGAAATAATCAAAGACATTTGTTTTATTCTATAATATAAAACTGCTTACCAAAAGTTTTAGCAGCTTGGATAGTTTCCCTGGATCCCCGAATTGTCATAATTTGAGCCAAAGCAGTTAAATCATCACTTGCTTTATAAAATGGATATCGTCCACTAAGCAAAGAAAGAAATATGACGCCTGCAGACCACATGTCAATTGCTGCAACAGAAGACAAATTTTAAAAGTAAATTTAAAATCTATAATTTTATCATCTAAATCAATAGTTCATAGCATTTACTGTGCACTAGAATCACTTTGGGAGCCTTAAAAAAATTCAGATGCCTATATCCAATCTCACAGAGATTTTGAATGAATAGTACTGAAGTAGAGCTCAGGCATCAGTGTTTTTTAAAAAGTTCCCCAGCTGGCTAGGCTTGGTGGCTCAGCCTGTAGTCCCAGCACCTTGGGAGGCTGAGGTGAATGGATTGCCTGAGCCCGTGGGTTTGAGACCAGCACGGGCAGCTTGGCGAGACCTCACCTCTAAAATAAAATAAAAATAGCCCGGTGTGGTAGCATGCATCTACAGTTCCAGCTGCTCAGAAGGATTGCTGGAGTCCAGAAGGTTGACGCTAGGGAGGTCATCAGTGAAGGAATGAGATTCCTACTCAAAAAAGTAAAAAAAATTAAAAAAGCAAAATAAAATAAACAAAAGTTCCCCAGCTGATTTTAATATACAACCAGGATTGAGAATCCTTGATTCAACATGCTCAATACAAAATACATTTTTTTTTTTTGAGTTGGAGTCTCACCCTATCCTCCAGACTGGAGTGCAGTGGCCACTCCTGGCCACTGCAGCCTTGACCTGCTGGGCTCCGGTGATCCTTCCGCCTCAGCCTTCCAAGTAGCTGGAACTACTGGCGTGCGCTACCACACCCGGCTAATTTTTGATTTATTGTAGAGATGAGGTCTCGCCAAGTTGCCCAGGCAGGTCTCGAACCCATGGGCTCAAGCAATCCACTCACCTCAGCCTCCCAAAGTGCTGGGATTACAGGCTGAGCCACGGAGCCTGGCTACAAAATACATTTTTTTGAGTAACACGTTGGTAAGTTTAAAAGGATATTTCATCATTAGAAAACATGATAAATGCACACTTTATAAGAACAAAAGATTTCCAAAAATAGCTACATGGGAAAAAATCTGGATGCTCCTCAAGAATTACAAGCCATGGTCGTGGAAAGTGGTTTTATTTTACTGAAAAGTAATGGACATTAGATCTTCTTCAGCCAGATGCTAACAAGCAGCTACCGCTGTTGAATCTTTAATCCTGGCAGTTAAGACTAAGACCAGTTCCACTTCATGTTAAGAACCTCGTTTTCTGTTTTTGTTTTTTTTGAGTTGGAGTCTCCCTCTGTCTGCACCTAGGCTGGAGTACAGTCACATGCTCCCGGCCACCACAGCCTCAACCTGCTGGGCTCTGGCAATCTTTCCACCTCAGCCTTCCAAGTAGCCAGAACTACCACGACCAGCTAATTTTATTGGATTTATTGTAGAGATTAGGTCTCACCATGTAGCCCAGGGTGGCCTTGAACCCATGGGCTCAGACAATCCTCTTGCTTCGTCCTCCCAAAGTGCTGGGATTATAGGCTTGAGCCACCATGCCCGGCCAAGAAGTTAATTTTTCCCCTTTTATGGACATCTCTCTTATTGTTGACCTAGTATCACCAAGTTATTATTATTATTTCCCCGGCCTCGCTATCAGCTTCCCTTGATGTCCTTTGCCCCATACCTGCTCCTTCAATGTTTTCTCCAAGCCTTGAGGCCTGAGGTTCCTCCCCCTGTATACTCTCCCTGATTGGTCCATCCACATGGCTTCAACTACCACTTATATAACGGTGACCCGCAACTGTATTTCCAGCCCAGGTCCTTCCGAGTTTCAGACTTAACTTTCATATCCTGTTGGATGTCTCTATCTGGATGTCCCACAAATATCTCAAACCAATTATATGTCCCAAACCAACCTTACATTTCCCTATAGACCAGAGTCTTCTCCTTTATTCTCCACCTTGGTTACTGGTACACATTCAAGTCCCCAAGCTAGGAACCTGACAAACAGCCTGGATACCTTCGTCTACACCACACCCAAATTCCACAATCACCCACCAAGCTCTGCCTTTTTTTTCATTCTTACTACCAGTGACCTCATTCATACTTTCGTCTTCTCACCTGGACCACTTCAGACCACCACGCTCCAAAATCTATCCTCTGTCCACTTGACAGAATGATCCATCTAGAATACAACATAACCACCTCTTTCCCTTGAATAACTTTCCAACATCTACAGCATATAGTCCAAGCTGTTTATTAAAAGCCTTCAGACCATGTCAATCTCTTTCCAGGTTTACTTCTCACCATTCTTCAGCTTGCATCTTAATATTCTAGCAACATCCACTTTTTCAGTTTTTTGTATAACAACATTATGCTGTTTCTTGAGTTTCTTGGTTAATGCCTCAACGCTAACCTCCCACCCCAACTTACACTCTCATCTCCAAGGTCATCTTTTCCATTAATTTCCTTCCATATCCCTTTTAGGTTAAGACAGTGAAGATACTCCTTACAAGCCTTATCTAAGTTTTATCCACTATTCTCAACAGGTCATTTTATAATTATTGGCAGTGTGTCCTGACTAGAATGTGAACAGATGGTCCATTTTATTTTTATCATTAGTAAGCACAAAACACAATGAATAAATACATTTTTTTTCAAAAGCCCATAATCCAAGTGAATAGCAGGATTCATCTATTTATTCAACAAGATGTTTCTTGGGTTTCTGCTCCATGACACCCTTTTAGATTATAGAAGATATTTTCCCTTTTCAAAATCTTTTTTTTTCTTGGTCAGGGATCTCACTCTGTTGCCCAGGCTGTAGTACAGTGGCATGATCACGATGATCATGGCTCACAGCAACCTCTACCTCCCTGGCTAAGGTGATCCTTCCACCTTAGCATCCTGAGTAGCTAGGACTATAGGAATGAGCCACCATGCCCAGCTAACTTTTGGATTTTTTTAGAGATAGGTTTCACTATGTTGCCCAGGCTGGTCTTGAACTCCAGGGCTCAAGCAATCCATCCGCCTTGGCCTCCCAAAGTGCTGGGATTATAGGCATGAGCCACTGTACCTGGTTCTTCTTCAAAATCTTTTAACTACTATTATATTATTTATACAATAACAGAAGATAATTTTAATCGAACATAATTACATCTGTATCACAGAAAATTTTTGAGGTATCATTAGGTAAACACATAAAACGCTCCAAGTCTTCAGCTGACAGAAACTATTAAACATATTTTTTGTCCCCTACAAAAGTGATTCCAACAAAATTCTTAACAAAATCGGTCAGGGCACGGTGTCTCATGCCTGTAATTCTAGCACTTTGGGAAGCCGAGGAGGGAGGACTGCTTGAGCTCAAGAGTTCCAAGACCAGCATAGGCAACATAGCAAGACTGAATCTCTACAAAAAAATCAAAGCATTAGTCGGGTACGATGGCATGCATCTGTAGTCCCAGCTATTCGGGTGGCTGAGGCAGAAGGGCTGCCTAAGCCCAGGAGGCTGAGGCTGCAGTGAGCTGTGATTGTGCCACTGCACTCCAGTCTGGGCAACAGAGCAAGACACCAACTCAGAAAAGGGAGGGAGGGAGGGAAAGAAAGGGTCTGGGCAAAGGAAAGGAGCCCAAACCCCAATTTAAAAAATTCTTGGTAAAATTATCTTGTAAATGAATAAGCAAAATGTAATCTATGGGGAAAAAAACTTAAAAGAAAGGCAACACTAGTATTAAAAACTTTCATAAAGAATAGCATTATCTCAAAAACAGGAATGCCACACTGCTAGAATTGCTTATATAATATAATTAAAAGCAGAGCAATCAAATGTTATAAACAGACAAAGACCATAAGATAAAAAGTGTATCTGGGACAATTCATTGAATTGGGTTCTCTATTTCCAATGTAACATACCTGTAGTTTGATTGGGGCACTTTGTTAAGACCTCTGGTGCTCTGAATCCCGGTGTACCTGCCCTAGGGGCAACTTGTTGACGCCTTATGATAAAATAAAATTTCTCTAGTTATGCTAAAGTTGAAATATTTAAGTTCAAAAAATAAAATCTGATCAATTTAGTTCACAGTAAATTTTGCCTTGATATCTATCTAAATAAAAGTTATCATAAAGTAAATGATCTCATAGATGAACAAGCTAGATTTGCTTCTAATGTTTTTTTTCCCTCTCTACTAGTTCCCTGGAGTTACTCCAGAAGGTTTTGAGGTAACGTCCAAGCATAAAAAGAGGTAGTAGGTAATAAAAGCCATAATAGAAAAACAGAACAGGAATTCTTCAGGATGGCCACTGATATGTTACTTATATGTTTGAATTCATCAGGACAGGCTTTACCAAAGCCAAGTCTTAAAGGAAAGGGAGGGGTTTATGAGCCAGAGTTGAAGGCTAGAAACAGATTATGATTCTCGTTACTTCACAAAGGCAGGGGCAAAGAGAGAAAACAGGAAAGATACAACAGCAAGCAAAATGTGGGTCTTTAAGTTTCTGGAAATGCTATCTGCCCCTCTCACCACCCCAATTATTTGCCTGTAAAAGCAAATGTGTTTTCCAAAGAGCATATTCATGTTAAATCAACACCATGACAACTGTTATCATTTGCTCTTCGAAGGTACTGCTCGGTTTCAATGTCTGCGACCTGTGTTGTTCCCTTGCATTCGCTAAATCACTTGCCCACCAAAACCAGTGCAATTTCTACTCTAGTCTGGCAGCATGCTGGTGACTTCATAATACCATCAAAACACATTACCTGGAAAGGCAAATACTACACACTTTATCTGTTGCATAGCAGTCACATGTCAGGCTAGCTGGGCAAGGACTGGTAGTTTTCCTCATCACACCACTATTTATAACTTTTGTAGAAATAGTCTTCTTTTTTGTTGCTAACTTTCTAGACAGTACATCCACAGTCTTTGACTGCTTCATGAGCTGTAAAAGAAAAGTCACATTTTCTATTTTAATAACATTTAATATGATGTTCTCAAATGCTGGCATGGCAAAAAGCAAGAGCAGAAGCGTAACTTTAAAAACTCCTGAATGTGCTGATGGATTGTAAATAAACAACTGTCTATTAAAATGGTTAAAGTCTTTTGTATAATACCTTATATTAAAATGTATAATGAGTCCTAGTTTGGCAAATATTTGACTAATACTTTATCAGGACTCTTCCTAATATATTATGAAAGTAAAAAACAGTTACGTTCTAGTGTCTAACTCCATTTCAGAACTGTAAACTGCACAATTACATTGGCTAAAATCAGAGTTTTAATTTGCTGCTCATGCTATCTAGCTGTCACATGATATAAGTTCAATTAAAATCATCTAACATGGAGGACAATTTTGTTAAATTTACAAACATCTTTACATTAACAACTATGTGCTACTATGACATTAGGTGTTGGAAGCTCACATTCTAACAATGACAGAAAAGGTTTTAATGTTCTAAACGTCACTTTAGAGAAAGAGCAACAATAGTCAGCTAACCAAAAATGATTTAAAAAATTTCACCAGAAAAGTTCAGGAAAAAACTGGAGAAAACAAAAGTTTTAACTAAATGCTCAGAGAAGTAATACCTTCTGCCAAAGGCAAATTCTGCTTTTAAAAACTTGTCGTTAATCAACACTTTTCTACTCATTACCTAAATTCTCTTCAGTGTATGACCGACTGACCAGTGCACTATTAAGCTACATTACTTACTTTCACTGCAGGGCTCTCATGTGAAATGGAGCTGTGTATATTGAAATTTCTTTCTCCAAAAACAGAGCGCTGGACAGAAAGGCCTACAGATCCTTCCTACAATACCAACAAAAACAAGGAAAACAAGGATTATATCTGTAACACTTTCTGCCAGCTGTACTCTGCCATAGTTTTGAAAGAGTTAAGTGACATAAAACAAAAACAGCTGCATCCAAGTCATTCTTAGGCACCAAAACATTTCTGTGAAAGGAGAAAATAGTCTAGACAAAACTCAATACCCATACAATGTTATCAGAATCCACAAATATATATAACTGAAAAAATTCAAAAGCCACCTGCATGGATTTTACATTTTGCTGTGCAGCTAAAATGGAGATAGACACTTCAGAATCTTTCCCCTATAACTAATGCTTTCTTTTAAAAAGGATAATAAATCCTAGCTTCTAAACATGCAGGGAAATTTTATTATTTTCCATTTTTGTCATAATTTTGTAACACATAATGACAAAGACATTATAAATTGAAATGTTAACTTTAGTTCTGAAATAGTAAGCAAAATGATTCAGTACAAATCTTACTGAAAATCTAATCAACTGAATACATATAACAGATGTGAAAAAATTATAAGTACTATTCTAGTATTATATCGCCCTCTGTTGGCTGAAGGAGTACATTTCTAAAACAGTGTCAGTGAGTAAGAAATAAAAGAAGTAGAACCTTTCCATCTTTTCCTTGTTTAATTTGAATTTGTGCATTTGTGTAGGGTCTTTTAACAGACGTTTTTGTGGTGGACTGCTGATCTAGTTCCTTGGGTGCTGGGCCACTCAATAGAATCTTGCTTCCCGTGATTATGTGGGGTTTGTTTTGTGAACAACTTTCCTGCTGAGCTTCAGACTGGACAAATTTGAGAAGCTCTATTTTGGTATCATGAGTTCCTTGGGCCAAACCAAAGTCTACCAAGGCGTACCTAAGAAACAAAATTAAGCATTTTCACTTCTCTGTAAAAATTAAGGCTTAGTAACAGCATAATATTCTCAAACCATCTTCATAAACAATAATTATTTTAGAGCTCAATTAAGAATTTATAACAGTCTGGAATAAAGAAAAGAAAAATAAGTATTCCAGGCAAAGTAAAAATTTAATAGCTAACTAGGATTGAAAGTTAAAATGTACTCTAAAATCAATCAATCTTTTCTCTCACTTTCCCAGTGGCCTATGCTGATAAGACAGAAGAATCCACAATATAAACACAATCTTTCATTACCCGATGGCAACAGAGATGGCATTACAACAGATAATTTTAATTAAGCAAGCTAAAAAAAAATTAAAAATCATGATTTTGAAATCTGAATTAAAGAATGTCAAAGAGAAAAGTCTGGGGTATAAAAGTCTCTGGAAGAAGTAACAGTTTTAATCTTCTTACCATTTTCAATATGATCCACTATATAAACAGCAGTATTTAAGTTCTTTTTAGCTTATAATATCTCTATAATTATAATCATAATTAAAAATAGATACACAAAAAGACAGAACTCAGTGCTAAAAGAGGAAACTGGTTATCACGTGATTCAATACCCTCATTTACTAGAAAAGAAAACTGAAGCCCAGAGATAAGAGACATGTCTAAGGTCAAAAAGGACTAAGACTTTCTATGTCTTTAGCTAAAGTGCTATTTCCATGGAACCTTGGTATATCTAATGATGTATTATACAATTTTATCTTCTCCTTCACTGAATTCCCTTCCCAATCACAATGAAAATTTGAAACAAATAATCTGTGTATGGCTGTTACAGTACACTAGTACTGTTTAAGAGATGTAGGCCAGGCGCGGTGGCTCATGCCTACAATCCCAGCACTTTGGGAGGCCGAGGTGAGAGGACTGCCTGAGCCCACAAGTTCAAGACCAGTTTGGGTAACTTGGTGAGACCTCATCTCTACAATAAATCAAAAAATTAGCCGAGTGTGTTGGCACATGCCTACAGTTTCAGCTACTTGGAAGGCTGAGGCGGAAGGATCACCTGAGTCCAGCAGATCAAGGCTGCGATGGCCGTGAGCATGTCACTGCACTCCAGCCTGGGCGACAGAGTGAGATTCCAACTCAAAAAAACCCCCAAAAAACAAAAAACAAAAGAGATGTAGGCCAGAAGGTACAAAGTAGCAGATACATAGGATAAAAAAAATCTAGAATCTACAGATGTAAGGTACACTATGAAGACTACAGGCAATAAAATTGTAAAATAGGCCAGGCACGGTGCTCACACCTGTAATCTAAGTACAAGGACTGCTTGAGGCCAGGAGTTTGAGATCAGCCTGGTCAACAGTGAGATTCCATCTCTCTCTAAAAAAAAAAATAATAATAATAAATAAAATAAAAATTCAAAACAGAGGATTTCCTTAAAAAAATTATGCTTTCATGATAAATGAGTGAATTTTAGCTAATCTTACAAAATAAATGGTAACTGAGATGATGAATATGTTAATTTGCTTCACTATAGTAACCTTTTTAGTATCTGTGTATCCCATAACATCATGTCGAATACCTTAAATGTAGACAATTTTTAAAAAATAAAGACAGACTCCATAGCACAAATCCTTTCAAGTGTAAATATTTCTAGTAACGCTTCATACTTACTTTTTCAGGCGCCTATTATATAAAAAATTGCTGGGTTTAACGTCACGGTGAACAATACCAAACTGATGAATGCGTTTCAAAGCTTTGAACAAATTAAACATATATTCCCGTACTTCTTGAAAGGAAAGAGAATTCAAAATGTCCTAAAATAAAGTTATGAATGAAAGGAGTTATGAGTGAAAATCATTTTCAATTAAGTATCTAAGTAAATAAAAACTCAAGAAATATTAAAACCTACCAAAAAGGACTCATGCTCCAGATATGGCATAGCAATAACCACATGGTCATTTTTCCTGAAGCAGTATTTAACACCCATGACATTGTCTTGCCCCCTAGTGGAAAAATGCACAATAAACTTTAGAGGAAAAGTCAAATAAACTGAAACTTTATGCTTAATCTGCTAAAATGTAATTTTAGCAACACATTCCTATCACTAGAAGACTGACTTAAAGTCATCATCTGATAAAATAGTATAAACATTTAGGGCCGGGCACAGTGATTCAAGCCTGTAATCCCAGCACTCTGGGAGGCCAAGGTGAGGGGATTGCCTGAGCCCATGGATTTGAGAACAGCCTGGGCAACTTGGTGAGACCTCATCTCTACAATAAATCAAAAAATTAGCTGGGCGTGGTAGTACGCGCCTATAGTTTCAGCTACTTGGAAGGCTGAGGCAGAAGGATCGCCTGAGCCCAGCGTGTTGACGCTAGGATGGCTGTGAGCATGCCACTGCACTCCACCGCACTGTCAGCCTGGGTGACAGAGTAAGACTCCGGACACACACCCACACACAAAAAAATAGTACAGACATTTAAGTGACTTTCACTAAAGATTAAGTTTTCTTTTAAAGCAAAAATAGCACCAGTTATAAGGTTACTATAATTCAAACATGAGATAATTATAGTGTTAACTGGGGAAGTAGCAGAATGAGAAATGAACAAGAATTAATTAACAAGACTCAGTAGCAGAAAAGATGGTAACAAAAATAAAATGATAGTTAACATTTCCTGAACATTTCCTATATGCTAAGCTCTGATCCAAGCACTTCACACCTATTAATTAACAAATTCACTTAATCTTCACAAAACTCTTTAAAAAGCTATTATTTCTTTCCCTCTTTTAATAGATGAAAAAAAGTAAGGCATTAGGAAATTTGAAGAACTTCCCCAAGGCTATTCAACTAGTAGGCCATGTGTTCCAGCTCAATTACCATGTTACACTGCTTTGTAAAAGATGAGGAAAACAGAGCAAGGTGATTTCCATGGCTTTGAACCTGAGTAGGTAAAACAATGGAGATACCAACAAAATAATAGAGAAATCAGGAAAAGAGAAGGATCTAAAACTAGACCTCTTCAACTTGATATAGATAACTAGGATAAGGGACTAAACCTTAAGTGGAAGGTCAGTGGCAGTACTTTCAGGGAAGTGATACCTAAAATTATGAAAATTAATAGCAAGAAGAGAAAGCTGAGCCTTGGAAAAAGTCTCAAGTTGGAGAGAAAAGCAAGAAAGGGGCTGGGCGCGGTGGCTCAAGCCTATAATCCCAGCACTTTGGGAGGCCGAAGTGAGAGGACTGCCTGAGTTCAAGACCAGCCTGGGCAACTTGGTGAGATCTGATCTCTACAATAAACCAAAAAATTAGTCAGGTGTGTTGGCACACACCTGTAGTCCCAGCTACTTGGAAGTCTGAGGTGGAAGGATTGCCTGAGCCCAGCAGGTCGAGGCTGCGGGGTCCATGAGTGTGCTACTGCACTCCAGCCTGGACAAGAGTGAGACTCCTACTCAAAAAAAAAAAGAAAAGAAAAGAAGAACAAGAGAAGGGGCACCAAAGTGAGGAGTTTTGAAGGAAGGGGTAGCATGGAATTCAAAGAGAATAAGGACTGAGGGAAGGCTTTTAGTTTGACAAGAAGGAATTAACTGGTAATTTTTCAGAGAGCAATTTAAATGAAAAAGAAGAGACAAACAGCAGGAAGGAAAATATGATACAATGGAAGCAAAGCATAAAGAAAGTTTGCCTGACTGCATCACAAAATCTGATGGAAACATTTTTAGACTGTACTTTTTTTTTTTTTTTTTGAGTTGGAGTCTCACTCCTTTGCTGAGGCTGGAGAGAGTGGCACGCACATGGCCACCCCAATGTCGACCTGCTGGGCTCAGACAATCCTTCTGCCTCAGTCTTCCAAATAGCTGGAACTACAGGCGCATGCTACCACACCTGGCTAATTTTTAAATTTTATTGTAGAGATGCAATCCTGCCATTGCCCAGGCTGGTCTTGAACCTGTGGGCTCAGGTAATCCTCTCAGCTCAACTTACCAAAGTGCTGGGAATACAGGCTTGAGCCACTGTGCCGGGCCTACACTTTATTTTTTATTTTTTACAAGTGGTGTCTCACTATGTTGCCCAGGCTGTTCTTGAAGTCCTGGGCCTAAGAAATCCTCCCACCTCAGTCTCCCAAAGTGCTGGGATTACAGGCATGAGCCACTGGGTCTGGCCAGATCGCACTTTTTTGAAGCACAGAGAAAGAAAACATGGTAGAGGGAGATATTTAAAGAACAGAAAAAGAAATGATCACATTGAGGAGACCAGAATGCATGCAATCATTCCTTAGAGAGGCCATCTTATTTTCTTGTCTTCTATAATACACAAAAAAGAGTAAAACAAAGAAATAGGATCATTTGTTCATTCAGTAAATATTTAGAGAGCACTGTTATTTGCCTTAGGGATTATAGACATTAGGGATACAACAGTGACTAAAATGAATACAGGTTCGATCCTCATGGAATTTACCATCTAGTGGACAATATAGATGACAAGGCAAAAAATAATCACAAATTATGATAAGGGTTTTGAAAGAAATCAAAAGGTGCTATGACAATGAAGAAGTGGGAGAATCTAGAATTTAATTCAGAGAAGACCTCTTTTAATTGGTGCCACTCTTGCTCAGATCAGAAAGACGACGAGTCAGCACACAAAGACTGGGAGAGGTCTTTCTGAATGCTGAAACAATTGGGGCAGTGACTGGGAGTGAAAAAGGCTCTCCAGACGTATTTGAGGAACTGGAGCCCAGTAAGGGAGGTAGGAAGACGGGCATGAGATAAGGTTGATTTTTTTTTCAAAGGACGCAGAAAAATTATCGAAAGATTTTAAGTGGCGGAATGTTAGTCAATTTATGTTACGTACAAATATATTTTAAAAATTACTCTGGTTACTATGTGAAGATAGAATTAAGCAGGGAAGAGAATCAGCAGGCTATAATCGTAGTCTAGGCTAGGACTGAGGTAGTGGCAGGAAAGACAAGGATGAGTTTATTTGTTTTTGAGTGGGAGTCTCACTCCGTCGCCCAGGCTGGAGCGCTGTGGCACACTCATAGCCACACCAACATTTTGCTATACTACAATAGCCTGCTGGGCTCAGGCGATCCTTTGGCCTCAGTCTTCCAGGGAACTGGAACTACAGGCACGTGTTAGCAAGCCTTGGCCCAGCAGGTCAAGGTTGCAGTGGCCGTGAGTATGCCACTGCCCTCCAGCCTGAGTGACAGAGTAAAACTCCGACTCAAAAAAATAAATAAACAAAATAAAAACATTTAGTTTTTGACAAATTTAGGTTGCAGATATTAATCAGGCACTCAAGTGGGATGTCAAATAAGCAGGTGAATATACACAAGCCTGCAGGTAAGATAAAAGGTTTGAGGTGAGATACATACTGTTGAGAATCATTACTATAAGCCATGTGAAAATGCAGTACACTAAGAAAGAATACAGAGAAAGAGAGCTCAAGACCAAGACCCGCCTGGGCTACCTGGCGGGACCTCATCTCTACAATAAATCAAAATGAGCCAGGCATGGTAGTGTGCGCCTGTAGTTTCAGCTTGGAAGGCTGAGGCGGAAGGATCGCCGGAGCCCAGCAGGTCGAGGCTGCAGTGGCCAGGAGCGGCCACTTAACTCCAGTCTGGGTGACAGAGTGAGACTCCAACTCAAAAAAAAAAAAAAGAATCAGCACTGAGGAACTCCAACATTTAGGAGTCAGGAAGGAGACAGTGAGCTGCCAAAGAAACTAAAAATAAAGGCCAAATGAAGCAGGAAGAAAACAAGAAGGGTGTGGCAATATAGAAATCAAAAGACAATCGTTCAAATCAGTAATGTTAACTGAAATCCACAGTCATGCCTCACTCTAACTCAAGTAGTTTCAATTTAGCATAGAGGAGAGCAGTCACAATGACTATGTAGCGAAAGGGATGTGCAGAAGTATGCAGACAATAAACAGAGTGTGCAGGTAATTTTTGAGAAGTCTGGTAGTGAAGGGGAGCAAAGAAGTGATAGAGCAGCTGGAAGAGGGGGGCAGTTCAGGAGGGATAGTATATCACGTGGGTATGTTGACAGCAAAGACCTAGCAGAGAGGAACCAAGGAGAAAGACACATTATATGATTCTGTTGTTCTAAATCAAACATGAGATGAAGTTGTCAATAGGTGGGGAGGCATGAAATGTGAGTTCCCCACATTAAAAAAGATCTAGGGTTCAAGACCCGCCTGGGCAAATTGGCAAGACCTCATCTCTATAATAAATCAAAAAAATTAGCCGAGTGTGGTAGCGCGCGCCTGTAATTCCAGCTACTTGGAAGGCTGAGGCAGAAGGATCGCCGGAGCCCAGCAGGTCGAGGCTGCGGTGGCTGGGAGCGGCCACTGCACTCCAGTCTGGGCGACAGAGTGAAACTCCAACTCAAAAAAAAAAAAAAATCTAAACCATGAAAGCCAAGGTTTATGATTTAGCAGAAAGGTTACAAAAAGAAGTGGTAAAAGAACAGGAAATCAAGCTGAGTCTCAAGGGAAATCTACTCTAAAAGAATTACTATAAATTTAACTAACTATTGCAAGGTAAGAAAAGCGTTAGCAAATTGCAAACACTTGACTGAAAAATGTACAATCTCCTCGTCTCTGTTAAGCATCTACTTTAAAATCTTATAAATTTTATATAACCAGTTCAATTAAAATATCTTTAAATTGCCTACCCAGCCACTGTTAGGCACTGAAGTTCAGCTGCAATTCTTATAGGATGACTGGTTGGAATTAAGTGTTTTAGAGCAATTTTCTCTTCAGGTCCTACTTGTAACTGTGCTGTGGCCAAATAAACAGAGCTGAAAGTGCCTGTAAAACGATTTAATAGATTTTTCAGTATTTGGGTTTTAAAAACGTGAAACAATACCAAAAGAGACTACAAAAACAATGTTAATGGCGTAACAGATTAAAACAAGATTTTATTTTACTGTAATGTTTATTCTTTCTTTCCAGGGGAAAAAAGAAAAGCTGTTACCATAATTAGTAATATAACCACGGTCTTAATATTTTTATAAGTGATATATTTTTCAATAAGGAATGGTAATGAAAACCAAGGAAAATAAAAAAAAAAAGTGTAAGAATAATAAAGCATATCCCCAAATTACCTTCTCCAATTTTGTCCTTAATCTTAAACACATTACTAAGCTGTGGTACAGCTTCATAAAGCTTCTCAATGTCTTTTTTAACACCTATCAAGGAAATAAAAATTTATAGTTACAATCAAGAGAGTATATTTTATCATTTCTTTTTTTTGAGTTATTCTTAATGGTATACAGCAGTTTCTTAAATTAAAAAACTCAAGTAAATAAATTCTAAAACATGAGTAATTAATTAAAATAAAAGTTTTAATAAACCTTAAAATTATGGTAAGAGGCCGGGCACAGTGGCTCAAGCCTGTAATTCCAGCACTTTGGGAGGTCGAGGAGAGGACTGCCTGAGCCCACAGGTTTGAGAACAGCCTGGGCAACTTGGTGAGACCGCGTCTCTACAATATATCAAAAAATTAGCTGGGCATGGTAGTGCATGCCTGTAATTCCAGCTACTTGAAAGGCTGAGGTGGAAGGATCACCTGAGCCCAGCACGTCGATGCTGGAGTGGCAGTGAGCATGTTACTGCACTCCAGCCTGGGCAACAGAGTGAGACTCTGACTCAAAACAAACAAACAAACAAAAAAATGTTAAGAATAATCAAGCTGGGCTCGGTGGCTCAGCCTGTAATCCCGCGCCTTTGGGAGGCTGAGGTGAGTGGATTGCCTGAGCCCACGGGTTCGAGACCTGCCTGGGCAGCGAGACCTCATCTCTACAATAAATCAAAAAATCAGCCGGGCGTGGTAGCGCGCACCTGTAGTTCCAGCTACTTGGAAGGCCGAGGCGGAAGGATCGCTGGAGCCCAGCAGGTTGAGGCAGCAGTGGCCGGGAGCGGCCATTGCACTCCAGTCTGGGCGACAGAGTGAGACTCCAACTCAAAAAAAAAAAAAGAATAATCAGAGCCCCATCAAGTTGCTATAACTCACACCTATCTCTTGAACAGACAAAAATGAAAGTCCCAGAATTACACACACCAAATTTCTACTACACTGAAACTGCATACTAATAGATATATCACTACTGTGTAAACTATAGCACAATGACGTTTTAAAAATAACTCAAAATTTGTGTTGTCATCACTAGTAGGCTTGACAAGGACAAAATGCAAAGTTCTTGAAAACTATTTCCTTCCCACAAAGATATAAAAAAAAATTTTTTTTTTTTTTTGAGTTGGAGTCTTACTCCATCGCCCAGGCTCAAGTGTAGCACACTCGTGGCCACTCCAGCATCGACCTCCTGGGCTCCTGCGATCCTTCCACCTCAGCCTTCCAAGTAGCTGGAACTGCAGGTGCACGCTAACATGCCCAGCTAATTTATTTATTTATTTTTTATTGTAGAGACGAGTTGTACGGGCTGTTCTCGAACCTGAGGGCTCAGGCAATCCACCTACCTCAACCTCCCAAAGTGCTAGGATTACAGGCTGAGTCACCAAGCCTGGCCAATACAAAATCTTACAAACTGGAAAAGCTTTATGTATTGAATATTCACGGTATACTCTCAGAGAGAAGGCCTACTAAAGCTCTCGGGCATGTTAAGGAATACTTTAAAAATTAGTCCCAATAGTATCCTCTATCCTTGACAGCAGATAAGTTGCTATTTTTAAGTAAATATATATTCTTTGTGAAAATGCATGTGATTAAAATAAGAGGAAGCAATAATACAAAATCCAATAAACTACTGGATACAAAACAGAACCACCTAAGAGTCTTCAGATTCCATTACAATATCTAGACTAAGCATCAGCTACTTTAAGTTACTGTAATAATACTCTGCATTGTTTAACAGTTTAGACATTTTCAAAGCACTTTTATATGTATTATCTTTTCAGGTCTTCACAACAGCACTGAGTTACTGGCAGAAGGAGAATTATTACCCTGATTTTTCAGATATGGAAACCCTATTTCAGGGAAGTTAAATAATTTGCCCAATTTGAGGTACCACTGATGTCTATAGAACTCATTAATTTAACAAATGCCTTTTTAAAAATGCTCAGAGCAATAGGCATATAAAAAGATGAATAAATTTGGTGCAGCCATTAGGAGACTACTCGAGTAAAGGAGACATATTACCACTCTTAATACAAGGTGATAACTGTAATTTAAAGAACGCATATACTACTAGGTTGGTGGAGCATGGGAATGAACATTTATGAGAGTGTCAGGAAACCTTCAGGTGACAGCTAAGCTGTGTTCTGAAGCATTTACCAGGTAGCAAAAGGGTAAGAAGACATTTAGGAAGAAGGAGTCATGTATGTAAAGATACGGAAAAGGAAAAAGGAATGGATAATTAGGGTACAGCAGAGTGGAAAGAGAATAAAATACAATGCTGCTGGGCATGGTGGCTCACACCTGTAAAGCCAGCACTTTGACAAGCCAAGGGGAGAGGATCGCTTGAAGCCAAGAGTTAAGACCAGCCTGGGCAACATAGAGAGACCTTGTCTCTATCAAAAAAATAAAAATAACTGGCCGTGGTGGCATGAGGCTGTAGTCCTAACTACTTAGGAGGCTGAGGTGGAAGAATCACTTGAGCCCAGGGCTTTGAGGTTACAGTGAACTATGATAGTGCCACTGCATTCTAGCCTGGGCAACAGAGCAACACTCTGTCTCAAAAAAAAAGACAAAAAAGAGAGAAAAGGAGCCACAATGTGGCTGGGGAAAAGGAAAGCAGCAGAGAATGCAAATAAAAGCCATGGAAAGTTTTTAAGCAGAAAAACAAGTGGAGAATGGATCTGAAGGGGAGGATAAACATTAAGAACTAGACATCAAATAAGACGCCAGGAAGATCTATCCCTGTATTCTTCCCACAACATCAACCCATCTAAGGAAATGGGAAGAACTTGATGTAAATTGTCCCCACGTTCCTATCTATGAGGGAGAACGAAAAAAAAACCAAATAAAACAAAGCAGAATTACATTTTGGAGGGCGGGCTCCTTGTAGTACAGACTTCTCACTAGGTAAGTGTACCAGGTAGCTTCTCCTATTGGCATCAGTGTGCCACGTAGCATTGTTGTGAGAGGCTACCCTCTGGTTTCAGTGAATTTCTGTTTTTGGAGATTCTTTCAATGCATTTGGTTTGCACACTTCATGACGGGTGATTTACGAGCCTACCTGCCCAAACCACATTGCATATTCAGGAGTTTTGGCCCCAAACCATCATGACCCCAGTGCCCCACCCTCCCTATTCACCCTATCTTGAGGCAGCGGCTTTTTTTTTTGTTTCCTCAGATGAAAAAGGTCCTCATAGGGAAATGTTTTGCTGATGTGGAAGAGGTGGGACAAAAAGTGGCAAAAGCACTAAAAGGCATCAAAACTGGCGAGCTTAAAAACTGTTTCTAGCAGTGAAAAAAAATCTTGATATGCGTATTACAACAAACCGAGAGTACTATGAAGGTGACTGAAGTTTAAACATGTAAAAATACACATTTTTTTAAACAAACAAATTCTGTTTTTCGGAGGGAGGGCCCCCCCTTGTATTTCATAGGTGGACTGGAGAACCTTCATGGATTTCAACTCAAGAGGCAACAACGTAACAGAGTAATTATGTATAATAGTTTGGAGATGGGGGCCTAAGTTAGAAACCTGGCTCCATTATTCACCAGTCAGTATGAACACCTTCCTTGAGCACACAGCTCATCTCTGTGTGTCTTAGTTTCCCCATCTATAGAAAAGGGGTAAGTAGAAAAAAGAAGTCTGAAGAATGTAACCAAACCTAGATGGGCTTTTCCACAAGAAAATGCCTGACTCTCTGCCTCAAAAATCATTTACAAGTTAATTTTTGTCTCCCTGGACTAGTCATTCCCCCTAATAAACATTTACTGCCCTTCAAAAGAATTGTCTACATACCCTGTCTCCTCCCTCCCCTGTGGAAAAAGGGTATATAAAATCTGGTATCCCATTGGAAGGTCGGAGTCATCACTCTGTGATTTTCCCCAACCTCACATGCTAATAAATTATATGCTTTTTCTCCTATAAAAACAAAGAAAAGGGGTAAGTAATGACAGTATCTATGCCACTGTGATACTGTGAGGATTCAATGAAATATAAATAAAGCTTTTAACACAATGCTTGGCGACAGTGGTAACTCTTGTTGTAGTTACTGTTATTAACATTATTTCTCTATTCCTGTTATTAACATTATTTCCCTATTCCTTTTATTTACTATCTCTTTCCACTAGATTGAGGGTGTTGATTTCTGTTTTATGCACTGATTTATCAAGGGCACCTAGAAAAGTGCACATAACAGATGCTTAATAAATATTCATGTTATTAGTCTTTTTGCTTGAAATGTTCTTCCCGGAAAGTTTTACAGGCTAGTTCAATTGTCACAGCCTCCTCTGACACCCTACTTAAATTAGTATTCTTCCCATTACCCTGTTTATTATCTCTGAAGTACTCATCCACTATAAAATTATCCTGTTTATTCATTTGGGGTCTGCCTCTTCCCACTAGCATATAAGCTTTATCCCTACAGGTTTCCTGATTATATAATTCACTACAATATACTTGGCTCCGAGTTAGAACAGTGCCTGGCACATATGCTGAATACATGAATTATTACTATCAGTATGGCATCCAGAGATAGCTGGAGGGAAAAATAAAGCACAAGTTTAGAAGTCACAACAGAATGAAGACAAGAACAGTATCAGCCATCTCACTATCAGCTATGACACTTCACTCTGGAAGCCAAAACCCAGGTCTGAGGGAAAAGCTGGCTTTCTAGCAGTGGCTCTGGACTATTGCCACAGTCAATTACAATCTTCCCTAATGAGTGTCAATTCCAGCCAGCTTCAAATTCCAGTGTCAACCAGGAAAGGCACCCTGAATGGGTACCAAAATGGTGTGTTAAATTTGATAATATATTTCTTTGACTCTAAGACACAATTGTAACAACTCTGGTACTGGGATGCATCTTACAAATGTCAGCATCAGAACTTACAAAATAGGTGTCAGTGACTTAAAGAAAATCAGAGAAGCATTCCTTTAACCCTTAAGCGCCCAATGGCTACAGGGAGAAGGGGAGGAGATGAAGCAATAAAATGTAGGCTAGCTCCACATAACTGGGCTCTTCTGCTAAGTCCATTAACAATGGTTTTTTATTTTTAATTGAATTCTTCATGAAACTCTATCATTAATAAACAATATTGTCACAAGACAATACTGTGAGGGAAAACAGAATATTAATGAGTCTAAGTACAAAAAGTGATTCTGAAGAGATACACCTGAAATGTTTATTTCTCTTTTTATGTATAAACCAGAGATATACAATTATTTGTCTAATTAGATCTAAAATAACTTGCAGTAAATATAAAATAAAACCAAGTCTAGGTAATAAGAAAGCATTGTGTCATAGTACAACTGGCAGCATTTCTGAAGAGTACATACAATAATGGTGCATCTTACAATCAGTATATTTTAAGAACGCTATTTGTAGTTGTTTTATTACTAATTGCATTCCAGTATCTGTGTGCATATTTCATTCTGTGCATGTGATTAGTAACACTGAAAGCTTTGTATAGGATTATATAGTCGTGCTGTCCATGTTTCATATGGCTATTTAAATCCAAATTAATTACAACTGAAAATCATTTTCCTCAGTTACACTAGCCACATGTGACAGTACAGAAACATTCCCATTATCACAGAAAGGTTTATTGGACAGAGCTGATATAGAGAAATCCTGGAACTTAAGATCTGAATTCAACTCCTGTCATAAACCACACTAGTCCTCAGTTTCTTAACCTGTAAAACAAAGAGGCTGCATCAGGTGAACTTCATCTTCCAATTATAACGGTTTATGGTTTTCTTAAGAGTTCCACAGTTTGGAACTTCTCTTGCATAAGCATGAGCCAGCAGTTAGTAGCAGAGATACTGGTTAACTATTAGAAATTGCCAGAGGGCTGGGCACTTTGGGAGGCCTACATGAGAGGACTGCCTGAGCCTGGAGGTTTGAGACCAGCCTGGGCAACTTGGTGAGACCTTGTCTCTACAATAAATCACAAAAACTAGCCAGACGTGTGGGCATGCATCTATAGTTCCAGCTACTTGGAAGGTTGAGGCGGAAGTATCACCTGAGCCCAGCAAGTCGAGGCTGCAGTGGCCATGAGCATGCTACTGCACTCCAGCCTGGGCGACAAGAGTGAGACTCCAACTAAAAAAAAAAAAAAAAAAAAAAAAAAATGAAGAAACTGCCAGAAAGAAAATACCTGTATATGTAATAAGAAAACGCTACAATGCACAAGTCATATAAATGACTGTGTAAGTTTAATGTGCTTCCACCCCACTACTCACTTATTATGTATTTACCCCTCTTTACAAAACTCAAAATATATTAAGGTTTCCTGTCATTACAGAACGCAATGACATTTTTAAACAACAGTAAAACTTCCTGGTGACCCAAGTGAATGCAATATCCTCCAATCCTAAGTGGGAAATGAGAGCAGAAAGCAGAAAAGAGCATTCATGTTAACAGCTGGAAAACAGTGCTCAAGACAGAGACAAATGAATATAGACAGAGGTCTGGGGAAGACCCTGAAAAGTCCATAACATGCTAAAAATTTATTTAAATGCCCATATTTTATACCTGAGGGTTTAGGCTTCTATTTTTAAAATTTAAGTAAACTGTTCTCTGCTAGATAATATATCCAAGTTGGTTTTAATATAACAACAGCCTCCTTAACTACATACTCTATTTCCATCCATGCTGGCCTACAGTCTATTTGCAACACAGCAAATAGTATGTCACCATGTCATGATTGTGCTTGCACTTCCTAATGATTTCACATCTCACTCCATATAAAAGTCAAAGAACCACTCCTCCACACATCTCTCTATGATCTCACTCCACCTTTCCCATTCTAGCCACAATGAACTCCTTGCTATTCCTGAATGCTAACCACACTCCCATCTCAGGGTCTTTGCACTTACCAGTTATTCTGCCTGGAATGTTCTTCCCCAAATAGCTGCACAGTCCACTCATTCAGCACCTTAAGTTTTTAGGTTACTTCACTGAAGGCTTCTTTGATCAACCATACTTAGTAAAATCACAATCTCCTTCCTCAATACTTCTTATCTTCCCTTCTCTTCTACATTTTATCCATACCACTAAACATTTTTGAACATAGTTATTTATTCCTTTTATTTACTTTTATAAAAGGTTATAGATTGAGGGTGTTGATTTCTGTTTTATGCACTGATTTATCAAGGACACCTAGAAAAGTGCACATAACAGATGCCTAATAAATATTCATCACATAATAAAATTATGAAACTTGTCCAAAAGTCACACAGCTGGTGACTGGTTGCTGGGACTGAAATCCAGGCAGACTGGCCCCAAAGCTGTGCTACTGTCCCCTTGCTAGCTGCCTCTGTTCATGACAATGCATAGAAGAGAACCTGGAAGTATACAGACCAAGAAAGCCACCATGTTGTCTATGGATAGGAGAGGGTTGCAGTAAATTTTGTGTTCTTTTTCTTGTATGGGTTTCTAATTTTGCTGTAATAAGTTTATAATGCTGCTAAAATCAGAAATACTAAAGGCTGTATTTTGATAAGCAAAATCTATTTCCTTAGCTTATTGTACAGGACCTGTTTTCAGCTAAGAGGAAAACAAGAGACCTGGCTACTAGTTCCAGCTGTCACACAAGGCATGTAGTAAGTGCTCGATAAAATTTGTATTCATGAAACATCTAAAAAAAATAGTAACTATTCATCACATAAATTAAATATGTTCACTATCTTATGGAGTAAAACCGACACTCCACGAATGCAGTCATGTTTACCCAGGGGTTTCATGTACTGCTTGCTTTATACCTCCTACAACTAGGGGATAATATAATGTAGTCCAAACTGGGGCAATCTTGAGGGTGAAAGGAGACTAATAATAACTACATTGTGCTGGGCTCGGTGGCTCAGCCTGTCATCCCGCGCCTTTGGGAGGCTGAGGTGAGTGGATTGCCTGAGCCCGCGGGTTCAAGACCCGCCTGGGCAGGCGAGACCTAATCTCTACAATAAATCAAAAAAACACTAGCCGGGCGTGGTAGCGCGCGCCGGTAGTTCCAGCTACTTGGAAGGCTGAGGTGGAAGGATCGCCGGAGCCCAGCAGGTCGAGGCTGCGGTGGCCGGGAGCGGCCGCTGCACTACAGTCTGGGCGACAGTGAGACTCCAACTCAAAAATAATAATAATAATTACATTGTAAAACAGACATAAACCGGATTTGTCCTAGGCACACCAAGATAGTATCTACAGCCCATTTTAGAAGCATGGGCTAAGGGTGCCCATGTAACACACAGAAAGCAAGCCTTCTAGAACAGTTCACCAGTATAAAGGAGACATTCCGTATGTAAATAGTTTATACTTCATTCTTTCACTGAACAGATCTTTTTCACTTATTAAGCTTAACATACAGTAGATACTTAAAAGAAAAAACTTGCTGAAACAATTAAAGAACATACATTTGCCCAATATTATGCCAGAAAGTCTGTGGACTGCAGCATTTTTCTTAATAGGAAAAAATGGAAAACGATCTACAGGTTGAGTAATAAAAGGTAATTAAATTATAGCGTATTATGCAATGGAACTTATGTTGTAGAATATTTAACTCCATGGAAAATGTTCAAGATATAGACAAAGATATAGATAAGCAAAAAATGGAAATTAGAAATAGATCCCAATTTAGTTTTTATTTTACTTATTTTTTTTAGTTGGAGTCTCACTCTGTCGCCCAGACTGGAGTGCAATGGCCGCTCCCGGCCACTGCTGCCTCAACCTGCTGGGCTCCAGCGATCCTTCCGCCTCGGCCTTCCAAGTAGCTGGAACTACAGGCGCGTGCTACCAAGCCTGGCTAGCTTTTGATTTATTGTAGAGATGAGGTCTTGCCAAGTTGCCCGGGCGGGTCTCAAACCCGTGGGCTCAGGTAATCCACTCACCTCAGCCTTCCAAGGCGCGGGATTACAGGCTGAGCCACTGAGCCCGGCTACACAATGCATTTTACTTCATATCCTTACGTTAAATCATTCAATCAAATCTTTTCAAGCACCTAGTACATGCTGGACACTGTTAAGTTGTGGGAATTCAAAGAAATAATAAAAAATTCAAGCTGGGCATGGTGGTTCATGCCTGTAATCCCTGCACTTTGGAAGGCCCAGGGGACGACTGCTTGATCCCAGGAGTTCAAGATTAGCCTACGCAACATAGCAAGAACTTGTCTCTATTAAAAAAAAATTAGCCAGATGTGGTGGTGTGCATCTGTAGCCGCAGCTACTAGGGAGGCTGAGGCAGAAGGATCATCTAAGCCCAGGAAATCAAGGTTGCAGTGAAGTTGTGACGGTGTTACGGCACTCTAGCTTGGGCGACAGAATGAGCTTCCAACTCAAAAAATAAAAACAAAAAAAAAAAATGTAAAAGAATCCCACCAGTCAATGAAAAAACGTAACTTCAATAAAGAGTAAAGCTGATGAGGTACAGGCACATAATTGTCTCATAACCTAATTTGATTTACTTTCTCAATTGGATCGAGATACAGTTATGTCCCTGGACCTCATCAACTCTACTTCTTATTGAAGTCATGTCATGTTTTTTAATATAACCTCAGTTGTTATTAAGGGTCATATTAAAAAAGAACCAGATGAGTAAAGTTTCAGCATGTTTTATAAATTACCATGGCACTATTTATAATGCTGTCCAATGTTCTGTTATATAAAGGCTACAAAACTTTTGAAATTTGGAATGAAATTCACCCTACTCTTTATTTCCCAATAGATTTTCAAAATACTAGAAGAGTAGCATTCTCCTGAGCAAAATGTTCAAACCAAGTCATAGTCATCCATTCATACACTCTGCTTAAGTCACAACATATGTCAGATTACAGGAAACACTGCCTTCAAGGACCTTATAGCATAAACTGAAGAAACAAAACAGAGTGTTTAACAGTACAAGAAGAATAATACACTGTGTTATTATATTCCGTGTCCAATAACTAGTAAGGAAAGCTGAACTGTGAAAAACAGTTAATCATAAGAAAAATGGGAGGGAAGAGGGAAGATGAACAGCATCCATGAAACCGGATGAAAGTGGCATTTTAAGATTATTCTAGTTGCAATGTACAAGATGAACTGGAGAATGGAAAAGAAGTGAAAGCAGGCCGTTTAGGTAAGAAACGATGCTGTAATCCAGAAACAAAGTGTAAGGAAATGAATTCATGTGGCAAAAATGGGAATGGCAAGAGGACGCAATGCCATATGTATTTCAAAGATGAAGTTGGGTGACAAGGTATGGGGAGCAAATAAAAAGCATAAGCTGAAGAGAACACTCAAGTTTTAAGTTTAGATAACTGGGTTAATAGTGGCTTTCATCAAAGGACAAATATGTCATGTATATTTTTCTGGGGTGGGGTTAAGGTATTGTGTACCTCATGGACGTGAAGTCGAAATTAGTATCTTTTGGACAAGCATGAAATTCACCTAAGACAAGGATGAAAAAGAAGATTCAGCTATCTTTTAGGGGATAAAAAGTACAATTACCTGGAGCTCCTCTATTTATCAAATAAATGTCTACTATGTTCCAGGCCCGGTGCTGGGTAAACATTTTAGTGTACAGGAGTAGGTACTGCTTGACCATCTCCTCCTCATCCCAAGGTCTGGGTTATGGTCAAACCACACTTCATGATGTACATCGAGATATAGTGCTTTATTATTACTACGAACATGTAATTTGTTTTTGTTAGTGAATTCTGCTTTTGAATTCTTAAGATCCCGCCAGTGTGTATTTCTAAATAGAACCTTACTGGAATATGGTGACTAGAGATAACACTAGTATAGAAGAGAAATTTAGTTTGGGCATTGACAAACTTAGATGTTCTTAGACAGTTACCAATATTTAGACCTTAGCAACGTCATCTGTCAAAAGACAAATCCTCCTAAATGCAATGCAATCCTAAATCTAGATCTTACGAAGCTTTGTAAAATGTTCCTATAAAACATACAATTCACTGTAAGAGTCAATCAGGTGTTTTGTTGCTTTGTTTTGCTTTTTAATCGAAAACATACAATTGCTGCCTATAAAACTTTGAAACTGTACGTTTCGGGAATCAAACACATACCTGGTAGTTTAAAATTCTGCTCGTTTTTTTTCAAAGAGCCATCAGCCTGAAACCGGTCAGGCTGAGGAGAAAAAGTCATTGGTTCATCCATCTGAATCCCCACAGACGCCTCCATCACCAAACACCTGGGATGCAAAATGCCGGCTAAAGATTACGTCCACAGGGGGACCAAAGCAGCTGTGAAAATTACAACACCGGAGAAGACAAGTTTGGATCACTCACTGAACCGAGCACTAAAACAACGCCCCTGCCTCCCAAGGGGCAAACGTTTTACAACGCACCACATGTCCAAACTCCCCAAATAACGGAAACTGAGGCCATTCCTAAGGAATTCCGTTTGCTTCCAGAAATGCCGGCAGGGGGGCTGGAGGGAGAATTTCCCAGTGTGTGTGTGTGGGGGGGGGGGGGGGGTTCAGCAGCAGCTGGTGGAGGTGAGAAGAGGCTGGGGGGCTGCACCAGCCGGCTGGAGAACGTGGGGAAGGGTGGAGGGGGGCGCTTTGGCCCGAGGAAAAGGATGAGGAAATCGTTTGACCACTGTGAGGGAGCGTGGGGAGACTCGTCCGAGGGCCCACGCAAGTTGGAGGAGAACTGACAGCCGGGCGGAGGAAGCGAAGGGGAATGAATGGGCATCCTCCGGCCAGCGCGGGCCGCGAGCTCAGCTGGGAAGGACCTTCCTCGCTCAAACTGGACCCAACCGGAGGCCGACTGCGCAGGCGCGTGGCTTTCCCGCCGCAGGTCGGGGGGGTGCGAACCGGGGGAGGGACGGAGCTGCACTGCGACAAAACCGAAGTACGGCCCAGAATTCGTTTCTAATCCCTCACACTCCCGCGCCATGACAGAAGCCGCCGGAAACTCACGGTTGAAGGGAGTACGACTTCTGTGGCCCCCCCAGCTGCCCGGGTCGCCGCCGCCTCCGAGGGCTCCCCACCTAGCGAGTGGGACAAATGCGCCTGCGCGGCGCTTCCCGCCGCGCTGCTCCTGGCTGCGCATGCGCGCTACAAAGACTCGGCGCCTCGAGTTCCGTCGCTGCGCGCCTGCGCGCCTGGCGCGGCGGGGGCGGCCGTTAAGTTTCGTCTCCCGAGACTCCAGGTGGAAGGGCGGTTACAGATAAAGCTCTGGGATGATACTTTACTAAAAATAAAATAAAATAAACAGGGTGAAACGTAAGGTTCGGGACCCAACTCTATTTTCAGGAAAGAAGATGATTCAGAGAAAGAAAAGGCTCAGGGCCTGTAGTCATGACACATCTCTACTGACTGGCCACACCAGACATTGGCCATTCCATGGATAAAAGGCCCTTTCTGGATCCCCTACTTTTACTTCCTCTTCGTTGACTGCTCTAGATCGCGTGAAAAACAAACAAAAAAATGTAATTGCTGATTGTAGCCGTATTTACTCCGTGGGCACAGTGGCAGGCGGGCAGTGTATAGTATTTGTTGAGCCCTGGCTGGGATCATGGCACCCGACCAACGCCATCCCCTTATGAAGTCAAATTCCAGGGAGGCGGTGACAGTAAACAAACGAATAAATGAACAAAGACCTTTCAGACACTGATTAGTACTCTGAAGGATAACAATGAAAGGAGGTGTTAGTGACTTGGAAGGCAGCATCTTGATGAGATGGTCAGGGAAGGCCTCTCAGAGACGGGACCTGGGTGAAACGGAGCTGATAGGGACAGTTTCAAGGACAGAGCAAGTGCAGAGATAAGGGTGAGCTTGGTATGTCCGATGGGGGGGGGGGGGGGAAGGTCAGTGTGAGTTAAACACAGTAAGCCAGGGGGAATAGTCAAGGGAGGAGAGTGTAGAGTTGGGCAGAAACCAGGGCAGGTGGGCCTTTAAAATTCAGAGTACGAAGTTTGGCTTTTATTCTAAGCACAACGAGAAGCTATTTGGAAGTTTTAAAGCAAGGGAGTGATTGAAATCTATTATGAAGAGAATGGATTGTGGAGGGTCAAGAGTGGAAGCGGAGAATATAGGAGGCTACCTCATATTTAAGAGAGATGATGGTGGTTTGGACCTGAACAACGGCAGAAGAAATAAGGGAAGGAAGACAACGGGATTTGATGATTGACTGACTGTGGAAGATGAGGAAAAGGTTTTGGGATGAGCACATGTGTGGATGGTGGTGCCACAAAGAAGGGAAGGCTGGATTTTGGCTGAGTGAAGAGGGAGAGAGTAAGTTGAGAGTTTCTGTATGGATACTGAGAAAGAGAAAAGCAGACCCTGACATCCAGGAGCTGGCCTGGTACTACCAGCTTAGCTTTTTGTTGCTACAGGCTGGTCTGGCAATTACAACTAAGCCTTAGTTTTCTTCTGTTGAACATAATTTCAGAGAACATCAACACCAGACAAGGCCAGATAGATCAAGACAAAAATAAGATCACTCTATAATCATGTTTGAACACAGACAAAACACAAACATTGTCCAAACTGAGAAAATAACCAAGCATCTCCCTATGCTAGCTAATATGAACGCCTGCTGCTCCTTTCCCAGTGATTTTAGCCTCATCTAGTCTTCCTTTCACCTAGATAATCCTTATTAAAATGCTCAATTATAGATTTATCCTCCTTCCTTACAGTGTCAATGCAGACCAAAGTCCCTCTTCCTTGACCCCTTCCGTAAATCACCTAACACCTATAACAAGTCCTTTCTTTTTTTTTTATCTTTTTTTTTAATGTATGTCAATCTTTTAAACTATTTATATGTTGTAGATTTTATTTGATTTTTTTTGGTTTTTTTTTCTGAGTTGGAGTCTTACTCTGTTGCCCAGACTGGAGTGCAGTGGCCGCTCCCGGCTACCGCTGCCTCGACCTGCTGGGGTCCGGCGATCCTTCCGCCTCAGCCTTCCGAGTAGTTGGAACTACAGGCGCGCGCTACCACGCCTGGCTAATTTTTTATTTATTGTAGAGATGAGGTCTCGCCAAGTTGCCCAGGCGGGTCTCGAACCCGCGGGCTCAGGCAATTCACTCACCTCAGTCTCCCAAAGGCGTGGGATTACAGGCTGAGCCACTGAACCCGCCACAAGTCCTTTCTAATACCTTCTTCCTGAGACATTCCCATGGTTCCCCCTGGTGTGCATACTCACTGAAACAAATCGTAAACCCAACTTGTTCAGCCAAGGTAAGAGATAGGGAATGGAAAGAGTACGAAAAGGAAGAGAAAATAGAAGAAAAAGGAATGAATATGTGAAAAGTTGATCATGTTGCTTTAATCTTATTCTAGATGTTCTGGAGGGAAGAGGAAAAGGAGATATTGGAGCAGATGGGGTACTTCAAACACCGATGAGGACAGAGGCTGGTAGGTCCTGTCCTCTGGACGGGAAGGTGGAAGACGAGTGGATTATGACTAGCCAGTGCTTATAGGAAGACTAGCTCCCAGACCTAGAAAGATGCTCAACCATGTTAACCCAGAAACATGGACCAGGTGGGCTAAACCATGGGGACCCCATCAGTAACATGTGGTCTCTCTTGTCCTTTGGTGATGCCTAAGACACCTCCCTGGACCTTTGGTTGATAATCTTGGCAAGGGGTGGAGAGGATGCACCTTAGGAGAAGGGCGGCTCAAAGGTAAATTAAATTTGATTCAGATAAAGAAATAGCTCTTATTATTATTTATTAGTAGTATTACTGGAGTAGGAGTCTCACTCTGTTGCCCAGGCTGGAGTTCAGTGCCATGTTCATGGCCACCGCAGCCTTGACCTGCTGGGCTCAGGCGATCCTTCTGCCTCAGCCTTTCCAGTAGCTGGAACCACAGATGTGCGCTACAACATCCAGCTAATTTTTTGATTTATTGTAGAGACAAGGTCTCGCCAAGTTGCCCAGGCTTGTTCTGAACCCCTGGACTCGGCAATCCTCTCTCCTCTGCCTCCCAAAGTGCTGGGATTACAGGTATGAGCCACCGTGCCTGGCCTTTTATTATTTTTTGAAGAACTGAGTTGGAAATTGAACTTGCCTGGCAAGTTCACACGACACTAGATGAGTGGGGACTTTTAATTCTAGCCTTTATGTCCCAAAACCTGTGCATTGTTTGTTGAAGGAGGGAGCAAGTTAGAGGGACAGTTAGCTGCTCTTCACCTGGGCTGAGACCCAGATACTGCACAGCATCAAGTCCTCCAGTGTTTATTCAGTTGTTTTAAAAATCTCCACTGAACTCGGTGGCTCAACCTGTAGTTCCAGCACTTTGGGAAGCTGAGGTGAGTGGATTGCCTGAGCCCGCGGGTTCAAGCCTGGGCAACTTGGTGAGACCGTGTTTCTACAATAAATCAAAAATGAGCCGGGCACGGTAGCATATGCTTGTAGTTCTGGCTACTTGGAAGGCTGAGGCGGAAGGATCACTAGAGCCCAGCAGGTCGGACGTTGGGGTGGCCGTGAATGTGCCACTGCATTCCAGCCTGGGTGACAGAGTGAGACTCCAACTTTTAAAAATAAATAAATAAATAAAAATAAAAATCCCTACCCTTAGCCAGGTGTATGGGGCGTGCCTGTAGTTCTAGCTACTTGGAAGCCTAAGGCAGAAGGCTCACCTAAGGCAGAAGGCTCACCTAAGGCAGAAGGTTCGAGACCAGCTTGAGTAACATGGCAAGACCTCATCTCTACAATAAATAAAAAATTAGCCAGGCATGGTAGCACATGCCTATCAGTTCCAGCTACTTGGAAGGCTGAGGCAGAAGGATCACCTGAGCCCTGCAGTCGAGACTGCGGTTGCCATGAGCGTGCCACTGCACTCCAGCCTGGGAGACAGAGTGAGACTCCAACTCAAAAAAAAAAAAAAAAAATTCCTACCTTGTCCTGAAACAGTTAGCAAAACTCTTTCAGACACATCACATTCTTAAAACCTTACACCTGATTGCTAAATAAAGAGAAATTTTCATTTGACAAATAAAGATTAACTTAGGGCCATCCTCCGAGATAGCGATGGGTGAGTTCTACAGTGACACCATCACACAGTTTGGGTAAAAGAATACACTTTACTGGGAAAAGTTATTAACTGAGGAGTAGAAAGAAATGCCATGGACCTGTCTATGCCAGTGACATTGTGGGTCTGTGCTTAGGAAAAGGATCCTGCCCTCCTTTATTCTAGGGAACATGTGAGAACAATCTTATTAGTGGAGTTCAAACTACTTAGGCACCAAGTAATCTGCATTCAGATGCCAAGTGATTGTAACAGTTGTGTGGGGAAACTAGATGCCCAGCAATTGGAGACCTTGGGGCCCATGGAAACTTGAGGGTGTAGTCTCTCACTCTGGGAAAAATGAGGAGTCTCTGGTCAGTTGTATAATCAACTCAGAATAAGTTCCCACCACAACTTTTAAATAATTCTGCTCATCTCTCTCTACATAGAGGTACCTACTAAAAAACCACACACACACACACACACATACACACACACACAAAAGAAGCCAGGCCTTGGTGACTCATGCCCGTAGTCCCAGCTACTCAGGAGACTGAGGTGGGAGAATCGCTTGTGCCCAGGAGTTCAAGACCTGCCTAGGCAAACATAGCAGGACCCTGTCTCAAAACATCAAAGAAAAGCTGAGAAAGAAAAAAATGAGTAGCATACAAGAGGAAAAGTTACTCAAGTCTTATCCCCCTCCCTGTTTTCCAATCACTATTAAACTGGGAGAAATAGCTGAGTCATTCTCTTAGAAACTCCTCAAAGATAGCCAACCTAGAATAAAGAAAAAGCGAATATATAGCTTTTAAATAGGAATAATAGGGCAATATTCAGGTCAGTTAAAAAATTCCTAGGTTAGGCCGGGCTCGGTGGCACATCCTATAATCCCAGCACTTTGGGAGGCTGAGGCGAGGGGATTGCCTGAGCCCATAGGTTCGAGAACAACCCGGGCAACTTGGTGAGACCTCATCTCTTCAATAAATAAAAAATTAGCTGGGCATAGTAGTGCACACCTGTAGTTCTAGCTACTTGGAAGACTGAGGCAGAAGGATCGCCTGAGCCCAGCAGGTCAAGGCTGCGGTAGCCTTGAGTGTGCCACTGCTCTCCAACCTGGGCAACAGAGTGAGACGCCAACTCAAAACAAAAACAAAACAAAAAAACTCCCAGCTTATAAGAGAAAAAGATTCCCAGGTTATAAGAGAAAATCTTAGCCATTTAAAAAATATGGCTTGCTTTGCAGATGCTGCCACCTTGAGCCTTTTTCCATCAGCCATGGTCAAATCCAGTGTGTTCTTCGACATCACCATCGACGGCGAGCCCTTGGGCCGCATCTCCTTCGAGCTCTTTGCAGACAAAGTTCCAAAGACAGCAGAAAACTTTCATGCTTTGAGCACTGGAGAGAAAAGATTTGGTTATAAGGGTTCCTGCTTTCACAGAATTATTCCAGGGTTTATGTGCCAGGGTGGTGACTTTACACGTCATAATGGCACTGGTGGCAAGTCCACCTATGGAGAGAAATTTGATAATAAGAACTTCATCTTGAAGCATACAGGTCCCAACATCTTGTCCATGGCAAATGCTGGACCCAACACAAATGGTTTCCGGTTTTTCACCTGCACTACTAAGACTGAATGGTTGGATGGCAAGCATGTGGTTTTTGGCAAGGTGAAAGAGGGCATGAATGTTGTGCAAGCCATGAAGGGCTTTGGGTCCAAGAATGGCAAGACCAGCAACAAGATCACCATTGCTGACAACTCTAATAAATTGGACTTGTTTTATCTTAAACCACCAGATCATTCCCTTTGTAGGTCAGGAGAGCACCCCTTCCATCCTATTTGCTCGCAGTATCCCTATAATCTTTGTTCTCTCGCTACAATTCTTTGGGTTCCATACTTTCCTTATTCCCTTCCACGTCTAGTTGGATTGCAGAGAAATAAAAACTAAATAACAACAACAACAACAACAAAATATGTATAGAGTCTGGTGTGGTGGCACGCACCTGTAGTTCCAAGTCACTTGGAAGGCTGAGACAGAAGGACTGCTAAAGCCCAGCAGGTCCAGGCTGTGGTAGCCGTGTGCGTGCCACTGTATTCCAGCCCGGGTGACAGAGTGAGACTTTAACTCAAAAATAGATAAATAAACAAACAAATAAAATTATATAGAGAGCAAAACACAAGTTCATGGGGAAAATTTTTTATTTCAAAAATAAAACCTGGCAACCCCTTCAGTCCCCCCTCCACTACCACTGTGGGAGCTTTCCTGTCCTCTCAATAAATCCTGCTTTCTCACAAAAATAGAAATAAAACCACAGGCCGGGACCTATGGCTCACGCCTGTAATCCCAAGACTTTAGGAGGCCAAGGCAGGAGAATTGCTTGTGTCCAGGAATTCGAGACCAGCCTAGGCAACATAGTGAGACCTTGTCTCTACAAAAAAATCAAAAAATTAGCTGGGTGTTGTACTTGGGAGGCTGAGGTGGAAGGATTGCCTGAGCCCAGGAAGTCAAGGATGCAGTGAGCCATGGTCATGCCACTGCACTCCAGCTTTGGCAACATAGTGAGACCCTGACTCAAAACAAAAACAAACAAACAAATCAAACTATAAATTATTCAAAAATCAAAGCTATGAGTCAATTCTGTAAATGCAGTGGAACTGCAAGGAATTTTGAAATACACAAAGGTCCATGAATGAACCAAAGTTCAGTTTCTCAGTTAGTAATGTGGGAAGGAAAAGTGACTGCTGTGCTGAATTATTACACAGACTTTTATATATTTTTTTGAGTCAGAGTCTCACTATGTCACCCAGGCTAGAGTGTAGTGGAATGCTCAAGACCACCACAGCCTTGACCTGCTGAGCTCAGGCAATTCTTCCACCTTAGCCTTCCAAGTAGCTGGAACCACAGATGTGTGCCACCACACCCAGCTAATTTTTTGATATATTGTAGAGACGAGGTCTTGCTGAGTTACCCAGTCTCATCTCAAACCCCTGGACTTAGGCAATCCTCTCGTGTCTGCCTCCCAAAGTGCTGAGATTACAGGAATGAGCCACCATGCCCAGCTCAAATAATATTTAAAACTTCTGGTAGAGCTCATAGATGACATCTGACATTGTAATGTATTTATTCATTTGATAAATGTCTTCTCACACTTGCTGTGTTAGCAATACAATAGGTACCTGTAATATGCAGATGACTAAGAAGGAGACTCCATCCTTAGGTAGCTTCAAGTCTATCTAGGGCAGGTATGTCCAAATCACAGTACATGGGCAGTATGTGGCCCAGGACAGCTAGTAATATGGCCCCATATCTTTTAACATGGTGTGTTTTTCAACTTTTATTTTCTTCATGACCCCATGTATATTCATAGTTGCATTTCTGAAGTTCACAATCACGTCTTATTCATGACATCACTTTTCAGCAGCACATACACTCGTGAATTCTGAAGCACACAAAGAGCAAAATTCAAACAAGCATTTCTGACAAGCACCTTGAGAATTCACTAAGAATTGTGGGCCGGGCATGGTGGCTTAGCATGTAATCCCAGCACTTTGGGAGGCAGAGGTGAAAGGATTGCCTGATCCCAGGGGTTCGAGACCAACCTGGGCAAATTGGTGAGACTGCATCTCTACAATAAATCACAAAGACTAGCCAGGCATGGTGTCATGCGTCTGTAGTTCCAGCTACTTGGAAGGCCAAGGCAGAAGGATCACCTAAGCCCAGCAGGTCAAGGCTGTGGTGGCCGTGAGCACACCACTGTACTCCAGCCTGGGCGACAAAGAGTGAGCCTCCAGCCAGGCTTGGTGGCTCAGCCGGTAATCCCACACCTTTGGGAGGCTGAGGTGAGTGGATTGCCTGAGCCCACGGGTTCGAGACCCACCTGGGCCACTTGGCGAGACCTCATCTCTACAATAAATCAAAAATTAGCCGGGCATGGTAGTGTGCACCTGTAGTTCCAGCTACTTGGAAGGCTGAGGCAGAAGGATCGCCAGAGTCCAGCAGGTTGAAGCTGAGGTGGCCGTGAGCACACCACTGTACTCCAGCCTGGGCGACAAAGAGTGAGCCTCCAGCCAGGCTTGGTGGCTCAGCCGGTAATCCCACACCTTTGGGAGGCTGAGGTGAGTGGATTGCCTGAGCCCACGGGTTCGAGACCCACCTGGGCCACTTGGCGAGACCTCATCTCTACAATAAATCAAAAATTAGCCGGGCATGGTAGTGTGCACCTGTAGTTCCAGCTACTTGGAAGGCTGAGGCAGAAGGATCGCCAGAGTCCAGCAGGTTGAAGCTGAGGTGGCCGTGAGCACACCACTGTACTCCAGCCTGGGCGACAAAGAGTGAGCCTCCAGCCAGGCTTGGTGGCTCAGCCGGTAATCCCACACCTTTGGGAGGCTGAGGTGAGTGGATTGCCTGAGCCCACGGGTTCGAGACCCACCTGGGCCACTTGGCGAGACCTCATCTCTACAATAAATCAAAAATTAGCCGGGCATGGTAGTGTGCACCTGTAGTTCCAGCTACTTGGAAGGCTGAGGCAGAAGGATCGCCAGAGTCCAGCAGGTTGAAGCTGAGGTGGCCGTGAGCACACCACTGTACTCCAGCCTGGGCGACAAAGAGTGAGCCTCCAGCCAGGCTTGGTGGCTCAGCCGGTAATCCCACACCTTTGGGAGGCTGAGGTGAGTGGATTGCCTGAGCCCACGGGTTCGAGACCCACCTGGGCCACTTGGCGAGACCTCATCTCTACAATAAATCAAAAATTAGCCGGGCATGGTAGTGTGCACCTGTAGTTCCAGCTACTTGGAAGGCTGAGGCAGAAGGATCGCCAGAGTCCAGCAGGTTGAAGCTGAGGTGGCCGTGAGCACACCACTGTACTCCAGCCTGGGCGACAAAGAGTGAGCCTCCAGCCAGGCTTGGTGGCTCAGCCGGTAATCCCACACCTTTGGGAGGCTGAGGTGAGTGGATTGCCTGAGCCCACGGGTTCGAGACCCACCTGGGCCACTTGGCGAGACCTCATCTCTACAATAAATCAAAAATTAGCCGGGCATGGTAGTGTGCACCTGTAGTTCCAGCTACTTGGAAGGCTGAGGCGGAAAGATTGCTGGAGCCCAGCAGATCGAGGCTGTGGTGGCCGCAAGCGGCCACTGCACTCCAGTCTGGGTGACAGAATGAAACTCCAACTCAAAAAAAAGAATTGTGACCACTTCCTTTGAACCAGACATAGATAGATTAGTTTTACAAAAACAAGGTCAAATTTCCCACTAGTTTTATATTGTTCTCATTTTTCCTAAACTTTATAATAAAAAATATTAAAAAATAAAATGTCTTATTTTATACACACACACACACACACACACACACACACACACTATATTATATAATTTATATGTGGTCCAAGACAATTCCTCTTTACTTGATGTGGCCCAGGAAAGCAAAAGTTTGGATATCCTTGATCTAGATATTGAAGCAGACAATTTTCATATCCATCCTTTATGATCCAGCATTGGACATCTCTTAGTCAGGGAAATGTCACCACCTGAGTAGGTTGAGCCTGTGTGTGCACTTCCAAACCACCCTGTGCTCCTGCTTCTATCACATTTTAAAATAATTCTTCTTAATGTCATTCTTTCCCATGACACTTGTTCTCTCTACAAGAGTAGGACAACGGCCAGGCTCGGTGGTTCAGCCTGTAATTCCAGCACTTTGGGAGGCCGAGGTGAGTGGGCTGCCTGAGCCCACAGGTTCAAGACCAGCTTGGGCAACTTGGCAAGACCTCGTCTCTACAATAAATCAAAAAAATTAGCCGGGTGTGGCAGCACACACCTGTAGTTCTGGCTACTTGGAAGGCTGAGGTGGAAGGATCACCACAGCCCTGCAGGCTGACGCTGGGGTGGCCTGGGCGATAGAGTGAAACTCCAACAACTCAGGGAAAAAATAGATCACTTTAGGGAGAGCAGTTGAAAGAAGCTACATGATAAAGAGCCTATCATCTGAGTGACCTATTTAATAAATGTTTAGAGAGAGCATGAAAATGAGAGAGAACTTAAAATAGATGACTTGAAATGGTCTCTTTTGGAAAAGTGTCAGTGTTTTAGTTGACTCCTATGGGGCCTTATCCTGCTCACAGGACATTTGTGTTTCTCTCCTTAAGAGATGATGAAAAGAGAATAAGCTTATAGCTTGTTTATGAAGAACAAGGCATACAAGAAAGCGAAAGCAGAAACCCTGTTCTTGTCATTGCTGACTTGACACAAATGTTGTTTCTAGCATTCCCAAATGAGGTCTCCTTTGCAAGAGAAAGCAATTGAAGTAATAATAACCAGGTCAGTGATTCTAATGAGTAGGTCATAGGAACAAATTAGCCGATAAAAAAAAAAAAGTACATCCCTTCTTCTGATATAACCATTTTTGGAGGAGGTGGATTCTGAACTGTGGGTCCCTGTGGGAGTTAGGATTAGGGAAGGGATGACCTGAACTCTGAACACAGGAAGAACTCTGTATATAGCCCATCTGTCTAGATGATGGATTGAGACTTTCAAGTCTGCCTTTTTTTGGCTTCCCCCGAAGATGAGAGTCAATAGCTATCAGAGTCATGGTCCAAGAAGTGTCACTAACATAGCACTTGCCTCCAGACACATCTCTGGGAAAACATCCAAAAGAGTACTCTACATTGGGGTCAACAGTGAAAGAGTAAGAACAAACAGTATAGATACTCTCTATATACAAGGTATGGGCTCACAACAAAAGCTAGGCAGCTGGTGACATACCTTTCTCTGAGGACTGCTGCTCCCCCAACAAACAGGCCGGTGCATTTTTAAGAACCTGATAAACAGCTGAGAGGTATTTGGGATAAGCAGTTCTGCCCTCTAACCTTTTCCTCATGGTTCGGCTGGAATTGAGGTAGGTATATAATCTCTTAGCTTAGTCCTACCTTAGAATAACGAGGGGAATTGATACAGGTAAAAGAACACAGTACTGGCATCAAAGGACAAAAATTCTTGTGACCAAACTGAAGGACTTTCTTCCCATCCAGGCATCCTGAACAAAAATCAGGAAAGTTCAATCACAGTACTGTAAGGGAACCCCTCTGCAATTTCTTCTCAATCACACTTAATGCATTGGCATAATGAATGTAAGAGACACGGATACACTTAATGGGCACTGACATAGGCAGTAAGTTGAGCACTACAATAAGATCTTTATATGTATTATATTATTAATTCTTTAATTATTGGGCCTATTTTATGGATCAGGAAAATGGGCTTTAGAAAAGATTAAGAAAATTGCTGATAACAAGTCAGTAAGTGACAGAGCTGGAATTTGAATCTAGGATTCTTTAATTACAAAGGTCTTGATTTATATTAGACCTCAACTATATTTTCCCTCTTTTTACTGTGGTTCACATAACATGAAATTTACCATCTTTACCATTTTTAAGTGTAGAGTGATATTAAGTACATTCATATTGTTGTGCAACCATCACTACCATCTATCAGTAGAACTCTTTTCATCTTGTAAAACTGAAACTCTGGGCTGGGTGTGGTGGCTCAAGCCTGTAATCCCAGCACTTTGGGGGGCCGGGGTGAGAGAATTGCCTGAGCCCATGGGTTCAAGACCAGCCTGGAAAACATGATGAGACCTCATCTCTAAAGTAAATCAAAAAATTAGCTGGGCATGTTAGCATGTGTCTGTAGTTCTGGCTACTTGGAAGGCTGAGACAGAAGGAACGCCAGAGTACAGCAGGTCAATGGGTATACACTAACCCCTTAAATTGCAAGGGTCTGGAAGAGATATTTGTATACTCACATTTATAGCAAAATTATTCACAATAGCTAAAATATGGAAATAACCCAAGTGTCCATCAACCAATGAATGGAAAAGCAAAATGTTATAGTTATCTCTTGCTGTCCATGAGGGATTAGTTCTAAGATCCCTCGAGAATCCCCAAATCCATGGATATTATGTGTGTAACTTAGTAGTTGCATATAACCTATGCATCCATATACATTCAATAATCTCTAGATTATTTAAAGTACCTACTACAAATGTAAATTCCATGTAAATACTTATACTGTTAGAGAGTAATGACATGAAAAAAAGTCTGTATATGTTCAGTACTGAAAGGACTTTGGCGCCAGTAATGACTCCACACCTGGCCGGAACCAAGAGACTTATTAAAGGGGCAGTTACAGGAAGGGACTGTAACCGAGGAAAAGTGAGAGAGAGAGAGACTGCAGGGAGAGGGCTATATTTATTAGCCTGACAGTGGCCGGAAGGGGCAGCGCTAGGTTTTATTGGAGGAGCGGCCTGGGAGCAGGGTGGGCAGACGCCGTATTGCAGGCCCATTGGACGTATAACAAAGCTAGCTACATTATGGAAAATGATTGGATGTGCGCTAGGGGAACCATGCGTGAAGAAGCCGGAACCTAGGGTCTTTGTTGTCTAGTGTGGTTTTACCGTGCTCGGCACCATTTTGGGAGGCACCCCTCTGGCTGTTTCCTGCACCCTTCATTCCCACCTTTTCTGTTTTTTGGGGGGAGGGGCATCGTTATTCTTCCTGGCTGCTTCCTGATGGCCGGGGACGTTGTGGGGGATGGGGGTAGAAGGGTACAGAACCAGCCAGAACAGGGCCCAAAGATAGGCGCTGAAGGTGTAAATTTCTGCAGGTGAGAGTTCCATGAAGGTTCCTTGCAAATGTAGAACAGCGATTTGTTTCGGCCAGTCTTCTAATGAGCACGAGGGTGATAGTAGCCAGCTGTCTTGGAGCAGACTGTGGGGGTAAATAGGAAAAATTAGATGAGAAGTTTGGTTGTTATAGCTCCGGATTTTTTACTGGAACAGGTTGGTAGCTATTAAGTAACAGGAGGTTAAGGCTTTGATTTGAAAAGTTTGAGGCAGTGGTTTTTATGTAAGTAAGGAGATATTTGATGATGCATGGTCCTAGTGTAGTGGCCGAAAGTTCAATCCGAGAGACCACCAAGAGCCAATTCCGATGAAAGTTCAAGTGGGTCTTTATTTGCAAGCTCGAGCCTGGACCTCTGTCGCAGCAGAGTACACCCAGAGGTCCTGACTTTCTTAAGCAGATGCCTTTTATGCTTTTACACACAGGGAGGAGGAGTTTGGGGGGCTCGCCAGTCTTGTTACCATTTAATTGGGTAGTAACCTCTGGTGGTCAGCTTAATCATGGAGGATTGGCTAGCCTGACTCGGGCTGACCTTGGCCCACTAGCTAGGGAAGTTGTAGAGACATCTGGTAACTTAGGTGATTACCCCCTTGCACCTGATTGGTTGTTGCTAAGGGGAAAGTGAGATAAGGGAAGGGGTTGAAGCTTGTAACTGGAGCTTTGCAGTTTTTCCCATAACTGAAACTTTAAACAGTTACAGGTTATGTTTTAAGATCGAAAACTAAAAATGGTTGTGCTATTGTCCACAAGTCGATTACATATTTATTGGGTTATAGCATGCTCTTAACCTAAGTCTATGGTACACTCTATTACTGTCCTCTCACTAGGGTTACAGCCAGTAGAAGGAGGATTACTGGGCCGGCTACTGCCGAAACTAGGGTGGTGAGCCAGGGGGGCCATGAGAAGAGGGTCTGATACCAGTTTCCATAGGCCTGATTTTGTGACTCTCGGTGTTCTATATTGTCTCTTATTTGAGCGAGGGGTTTCTCTTATTATCCCTAATTTGTTGGCATAAAAACAGCAGGCTTCTTCCAGGGTTATACATAGCCCTCCTTGTTTTAAGAAAAGGAGGTCTAGGCCTCGTCTATTTTGTAATACTACCTCAGCGAGAGAGTCAAGCTGTTGTTCTAATTGAGACACGCTCGATTCTAGTAGGCATAGAGCAGTGTCAATTTGAGTGCTGAGCTGTTTAAGATTTTGGTCGCCCAGAACCAAAGAGGCCATGCCTATGGCTGTAGCTCCGGCAATGCCTAGTCCCATTAGTAAAGGGACTAACAGTTCCCGTTTCGAGCGGGTGGTGTTAAAGAGTTTGAGGCATTGTCTGCCTTCCGTTCCTTTGTAAATGTATACCTGGGGTAGGATGTGGACCAAGATGCACAGTTCTTTTGTGTCATTGAGATGCTATAAGCTGATGCATGGGGTGATCCCTCGGGAGCAGGCAAACCACGTAGCAGGGGGTGCCACGGTGAATCAGGGGATGGTTTGATTATGGAAGGTGGTGATGTTAATATGAGAGGTGTTGTTGCAGGACGATCAAAGGGGGGATGTAGCTATTGGAAACTTTGGGGAGAAGAGACATGTTCCTTGTCCTTAGAGGTCATCTAGTGTTAGTGAGGGGTGAGTGCCCCAGGGACATAATTGCTGATTTTGTATAGCGGTGAGGGTAAGTATTTTTATGTTAGTTTCTGCATTGTCCACTGAAGAAACTGCCCCAACTCCCACGTAATATGGGAGTCATGGGTTCAGGCATAACCAGCAATCTTTTGCGAAAGAGGGGTGGGTTATATTAAGTAGATGGTGTGCCGCCGTTAGTAAGTGAAGGAACCGATCAGGCGGTAAGGGGATGAGGGGGGCTTTTAGGGTGGGCGTATGATTGTCACCCCCTTTGGGGTGAGAGGGGAAGAAGTTATGAGTTGGATTTTTGAGCCCGTGGGTTTGGGTTTGTGTAGGATTACTTTGTGCAGTGGTCCCATGGGATTAGGAGTGTGTGGAATAGACCTTCATTGGACAGTAAGTAGCATACCTGGATTGGTTCCATGCATGTACAGTCGAAGGCCCCACGTTTTGCCAGTGTCTCATGCCTTTTGAAGGCTAAAAGCATCCCACAGAGTAATGATAAGTTGTAGTGGATTACAGGTTTTGGGTTGTGTACAGGGAGAAGTGGAAGGCAGTCTTGTAATTGATATGTAAGGGTCAGAGTTGCCTTTCCATGGGGCTATGGTTTCGCATCCCCAGGTAGCACAGTGAAACTGCTGGGGTTTGTAGCAGTGTTGTTCCCCCATGTCAGGGCAGACATAGAATTTGATGTTTTTAAGTTGAATTTCGTCTTCCAGGCTGCCATAACTACATCCCCATCCTCTGGTGGAGGAGCCTCCCCATTCCTCTGGGACGATGGACAGGCTGGGCCATAATTTGCAGAGATCAAAGTTAAATACCAGCTGCCCGTGTCCAAGGTAGGTGGAGACTACAGTTTGTGTAGCGGCGTTTATTATATTCCAAGAAAAGTTACCCAGCACACAATATGGGTGAGGTTGGTAAGTCTGAGTTAACGGAAGGATCAGAAAGAAGAGGGCAGTGATTTTGAAGGTAAGACCGGGGGTTATTTTGGTAGCTAAAGAAGGCATTTGATAAGGACAAAGCTCGTGATGATTAGGAGATAGGTAACGGCCAACAGAATTTTTGCCGCAGATGGCCAGCTCATGGCCAAGGGTCACAAGTTTCCTGTGTTGTATCCAGGATGTTGGTTTGGATTTGGGTTGGGATGAGTGCTGAGTCGAGACAGGCAAAGTTTAAGTGGTTGGCCTGGAAACTTGGAGCAGGTATACCTGTAGGTAGATGGACAAATATTATGGGTGAGATGCGAGGAAGGAGGGGTAGCAGGTTTTAAATGAGAGATGTGAATCCATGGGGTGAGCTGACGTTGGCTTGTGATAAGTTTTGCGGCCATGGGAGTTGACAAAATTACCTGAAGAGGTTCGGACCACTTTGGGTTTAAAAGAGACCTTGTCTCTGGGTCAGAAAGATAGACCCATTGTCCAGGGAGGAGGAGAGGTGGGATTTGACCGCTGGGCAAAACAGGTAAGAGAAGATTTTGATATTCCCAAATATGGGAACAAATGAAAGACAAGAGGGGGTAAAACATGTGAGTGGGTGCCAGAGGGGTTGAGGTGGAGATTCCTGGAGGCAGTGCTGGACGGCCATACATTACTTCAAAAGGCGAGAGTTGGGACGGTTTTTTTGGGAGGACTCGTAAGCGGAAGAGGGCTAGAGGAAGGAGGGTGATCCAGTTCTGATGGAGTTCGAGGGATAATTTGGTGAGGATGTCTTTAAGGGTCTGATTGGTTCATTCTACTTTTCCAGATGACTGTGGGTGGTATGAAATGTGAAAATGCCAATTAATGTGGAGGTCAGTTGTTAGAGACTGTACCACCCATGAAGTGAACTCGGGCCCATTATCAGATTGTAGGGATGTGGGGACACCGAACCTGGGAATGATATGGCTAGCAAGGATAGTCCCTACTGTTGCCGTTCATTTATTTGAAGTTGGGAATGCTTCTACCCATCCGGAAAAGGTGTCAACGAAGACAAGGAGGTATTTAAGGTTGTGGACTGGGGACATGACAGTAAAGTCGACCTGCCAGTCTGCTCCTGGGAGTTGTCCCCGAGCCTGATGAGTAGGAAAGGTTTCTGGTTTTAAAGGGGTGTTGGGGTTGGTTCGCTGGCAGATGGAACATTGTGAGGTAATAGTTTTTATAAGTTCCTTATGTTGGGGGTTGAGAGTATAAAAATTTGTTAGGAAAGACATCAGCGCAGAGGGATTGGTGTAGAAGATTGAGTGTAGGTATGGGATAAGATCTGAAATGGAGGGGGAAGTTGAGGGTAGTGAATCAGAGGGGAGTGTGTGGCATGGATTAGGGCAAGCAACAGCCATCAAAACGGGGACAGATTTTAAAGCTGCTTGCTGGGCCGCGTTGTCCGCCCTGGAGTTTCCCTGAGTGGTGGGTGAGGAATCAGACTGGTGGGCCTTGCAGTGAGAAATGCCAATGCTAGTGGGAAGTAAGGAGGCAGCAAGGAGGTTAGAAATTAGTTTAGCATTAGCCACTGCTGATCCCTTGGTGGTAATAGCCCCCTTTCCTTCCAAATGACTGAGTGGGAGATGAGAATATGGAAAACGTATGTGGAACCAGTGTAGATAGAGAGAGTGTCCAGCCGCTAACTGAAACGCTTGAGTGGTGGCTATAAGTTCTGCCTGTTGGTTGGTGGTGCCTGGTGGAAGAGGTTTTGCCTCAATGATCTCTGTAACTGAGGTGATGGCATACCCAGCAACTCGGAACCCATTGTGGAGGAAGGAGCTGCTATCAGTAAACCAGATATAGGAGGGGGAGGATAAGGGAACCTCCTGGATATGAACTGGACAAGGAAGGAAGGCCTCTACTGTTTCTACACAGTCATGGATTAGTGGGGCTGTGGAAGAGGGGAGCAGCGTGGCTGGGTTTAGGGGTGCCCAAGTATGAAAGGAATGGAGGGATCTTGTACAAAGAAGACAAGGAGTGATAGGACTCGACTGGGGGGTAGCATTTGAAGGCCTTTGTAGCTTAGGAGGTGTTGTATATGGTGGGGGGAGATCACGGTAATAGGGGCTCCGAAGGTGAGTTTTTTTGATTCACACACCAGCATGTGGGTAGCGGACAGTGCTCGCAGACATGGGGCCCAGTCCCATGTGGTCTAACTGCTTTGAGAAGTAAGCCACTGGACCGAACGTCTGTCCACAAAGTTGCCCTAGGACTCCCAAGGCCACTCCTTTGTTTTCGTGGACATATAAGATGAAAGGTCGGTGTATATCTGGCAGATGGAGAGCGGGGGCCCTCAAGAGGGCTTGCTGAAGGGCAATAAAAGGTTGTTTGATGGAGGAGGGCGTTAGGAGTGGCTCATTGGGGTTTCCCTTTATGAGAGTATAGAGTGGCTTTGCAAGTAGGG
>NW_007254018.1:383640-387603 GCF_000164805.1 Carlito syrichta | reverse complement strand
GAGGAAGGGAGTCGGAGTTATCGGTAGTTAGAAGGGCCAAGAATGGGGTTGCCGGAGAAGAGTTGTTGAGGGCTGCACTCGGGTTAAAGGTAATGGACACCTGAAACTTGGCCAAGATGTCTCTGCCCATAAGAGGTACGGGACATTAAGGCATTACCAAAAAGGAATGAGTGAAGGGAACGTTTACAAAGATGCACGTAACCGTAGGAGTTATGAGTGGAAGGATGGACTGGCCCCCTACCCCGACTATAGGGGACTTAGACGGGGAAGTCGGGCCCCAAAATTCCCGTATGACAGAAAGGGTGGCTCCGGTATCCAGGAGGAAATGGATGGGATGCCTGTCAACTGTTATAGTGACCCTGGGTTCCCAACGATTTGAGATTAGTGTCAGGCAGGGAGACCCCAGGTCCCGTCATTCTAAGGTTGCTGCCATGCCCAGCAGGTCTAGAGCGGGATGGGGGTTTGACCCAGTCCCTCCTTGAGAACTGGGGCAGTCCACTGCCCAATGTCCCACCTGTCCACATTTGGGACATGGTTTTTGGAGTACTCCAGGGGTGGGGCACCCTCGTGCCCAATGTCCTGATTGCCCGCACTTGAAACAGGGTCCCAGTGGTTGTTGCTGGTTTGAGGCATTGCCACCATCTCAGGTGACACCAGAGTTGACCTTGGTTCTGTGGAGGGATTGGGCCAGCATTTGATATTTATGTTTTTTTGCCTTTTCGTCCCGGTTATGAAACACCTTAAAGGCGGCTATGAGAACATCATGTTGGGGAGTGAGGGGGCCTCTATCGAACTTTTTTAGCTTTGCCCTAATGTCTGGATAGCTTTGGGAGAAAAAAATGTCATTAGGAGTTGCCGGCCATCAGGGGTTTCGGGGTCTATGTTAGTAAATTTTTGGAGCACCCTGGTGAGCCGGCTGAGGAAGTTGGAGGGGTTTTCCTCTTTTTCCTGAATGACTTCCTGGAGTTTTTCAAAATTAACTGTCTTTTGTGTAGCCCTGCGCAACCTGGAAAGGAGACAAGTAGAAAAATAATCCCTAGCTTCGATATCAGCGGGGGAGTTGTAATCCCAGACTGGGTCTTGGTCTGGGACCGCCGCTGCCCCAAGAGGGTGAGCGGGGGTGGTTTGATGAACTTCGTCTGCATATGTTCTAGCTTGTTCCCAAACTCTTCTACGTCCCTCTGGAAGTAGGGTGTTGGAGAAGATAAGATAGATATCATGAAAAGTGAGGCTATAGGACTGGATGAGGTATTGAAACTCTTTAATGTAGGTGGCAGGGTTAGTTGTGTATGATCCGAGACGTTTTTCTATTTGTGGGAGGTCTGAGATAGAGAAGGGGACATGTATCCGAACCACACCCTCCGCGCCTGCCACCTCGCGAAGGGGAGCTAGGAGGGTCGGTGCAGGCTTGGATGGGGTTACCGGGGGGCTGCACAGAGGAGTTGTTGGAAGGGGAGGGTATAAGGATTGAGCTGCTGGAGTAGAGGTGGGTGGAGCCAAAGAGGAGGGTGGGGGCGGGGGAGCCTGGGGCTGTCTGTAAGGGAGGGTTCATCCGCCGGGTAGAAATCTGAGATGGGGGAGGAGGGAGCAGGGGTAGGAGTGGGACTTGCAGTGTCTGCAGTGGGGGAAGGGGGAGTTGGAGGAGGAGGCATGGACGCCTGTGGAACAGTGGGAGGGAGGGAAGCTGTGGAGGAGGCAGCAGATGCCAGCATGAGTGGGGAATGGAGGCTGGAGGGATTACAGTGGAGGCAAAGGCGGGGATGTTCACAGAGGAGAGAAAAGGACTGAACATAGGGAATCTCTACCCACCGTTTTGAACGCTCACAGAAGTTGTATAAGTCCCGTATAATATCGGGATTTAGGGACCCCTGAGGGAGCCACTGATTTTGGTTGTCTAAGGGATATGCAGGCCAGTCCTGTGTGCAGAGGCGAATTAAGCATTTGGGTTTGATATTGGGGGTGAGTGAAAGTGTGTTGAGGTTGTTTAAGAGGCATTTAAGGGGTGAATCGGTCAGCAGGGATGACGAGCCTCCCATGGTGGGCGTCCCCTGAAGAGTCGACTGCCCAAGAAGTGTGGCTGTGGCAAAGCCTGTCGTCACAGGGGTTTGGCACAACCAGGGTTCTCCTGGAGAACCGAGAGGTCAAGGCACCTTGCACAAGGAATTTAGGAACAGACAGAAAGAACTTGACCGAGCGGCGGGTGAGAGGGTGTTCGAGATTACTGCCGGTCGAACAGGACGTACTGTGGGGCAATAGGCGTGGGAACCTCCAAGGTCTGCTATCACCCGACAGATGTGGGAGCCCTCTGGAATCCACTGTGGGTTAGCAGACATGGGACCCCTGGGGTCTGCTGCAGCCTGACAGCCGTGGGAGTCCTTAAGGCGGGGAGAGAGAGAGAGGAAAAGAGAATAAACCATGGTGGGTTAGCAGGCACGGGAGTTTTTAGGGTTTGAGAGAGATAAAGAAGAAGAGGAAGCCTTTAGGGTCCACTATGGCCATGAAGGCCGAGGTGGGGTGCGTTCCCCCTCGCCCGGGGGCCGGAGGGACTGCCGGATGATTAATGGTCAGTTTCCCCCAGTGGTCCTGGGCAAGTTTTAAGCTTCCGTGTCTGGGGAACTCACCTATCCAACGATCGCTGGTGGATGCAGCTCACGCATTCAAAACAGTGGGGGAGGTTCAGGAGGGCTGGAGTGGCCATGGGCGCCGGGTCAGGGCTCTCGCCTACGGGAATACACCTGCACAGAGGTGAGGGAGCACCCGATCCAAGTCACGGCACTAATGAAAGGACTTCGGCGCCAGTAATGACTCCACACCCGGCCAGAACCAAGGGATTTATTAAAGGGGCAGTTACAGGAAGGGACTGTAACCGAGGAAAAGTGAGAGAGAGACTGCAGGGAGAGGGCTATATTTATTAGCCTGACAGCGGCCGGAAGGGGCAGCGCTAGGTTTTATTGGAGGAGCGGCCTGGGAGCAGGGTGGGCAGACGCCGTGTTGCAGGCCCATTGGACGTATAACAAAGCTAGCTACATTATGGAAAATGATTGGATGCACGCTAGGGGAACCCTGTGTGAAGAAGCCGGAACCTAGGGCCTTTGTTGTCTAGCCATTTTGGGAGGCACCCCTCTGGCTGTTTCCTGCACCCTTCAAGTACAGACACAAGCATCCATTTTTACCTCCTCCCCCAAATATTTTCAATCCATGATTGGTGGAATCCACAGATATAGAACTCATGAATATGGAGGTTGTATATTTATATTGTATACGCATAGTGTATCTGCATGCAATGTGTAGATCTACAATGGGATGATGGCTTGTCGTTTTAAAAATGAAGGAAATTCTGACATTTGTTATAGCACAGATGAACCTTAAGGACTTTATGCTAAGTGAAATGAACAAGTCACAAAATGACAAATCTGTATGATTCCACAAATCTGAGGTATCCAGAGTAATCAAATTCATAGAGATAGTGGATTGGTGGTTGCCAGGGGCTGAAGGGGTGGAGAATGGGGTACAGAGTTTCAGTTTTTTGATTTTTTTGAGTTGAGAGTCTCACTCCGTCTCCCAGGCTGGAGTGCAGGGACATGCTCACAGTCACCCCAGCATCGACCTGTGGGGCTCAGGTGATCCTTCTGCCTCAGCCTTCCAAGTAGCTGGAATCACAGACATGCACCACCACACCCGGCTAATTTTTTTTTATTTATTGTAGAGACGAGGTCTTGCCAACTTGCCCAGGCTGGTCTCAAACCTGTGGGCTCTGGCAGTCCTCTTGCCTCGGTCTCCCAAAATGCTGGGATTACAGGCGGGAGCCACTGTGCCCAGCCTATTTCTGGGTTTTTTTTGGTTTTTTTTGAGTTGGAGTCTCACTCTGACACCCAGACTGGAGTGCAGTAGCCGCTCCCGGCCACCACAGCCTCGACCTGCTGGGCCCCAGCGATCCTTCTGCCTCAGCCTTCCGAGTATCTG
>NW_007254018.1:375671-383620 GCF_000164805.1 Carlito syrichta | reverse complement strand
TTATACCACGCCCAGCTGATTTTTTGATTTATTGTAGAGATGAGGTCTCGCTGCCCAGGCGGGTCTCGAACCCGTGGGCTCAGGCAATCCACTCACCTCAGCCTCCCAAAGGCACGGGATTACAGGCTGAGCCACCGAGCCCAGCTGTTTCTGGTTTTTTAATGAACTGCCACACTATTTTCCACAGCAGCTGAACCATTTTTAACTCCTACTAAGAATGCACAGGGTTCCATTTTCTGTGCATCTTGCCAACACCTGTTATTTTGTTTTTTCATAGTAGCCATCCTAATGGGTATGAGGTGGTATCTTATTGTGGTTTTGATTTGCATTCCCCTAATAACTAGTGATCGTGTGAGCATCTTTTCATGTGCTTGTTGGCCATTTGTACATCTTCTTTGAAGAAAAGTCTGTTCAAGCACTTTGCCAAATTTTTTAATTGGGTTGTTTGTTTTTTATGGTTGAGTTTCAGGAGTTTATATATTTTGGGTGTTAATCCCTTATCAGATATATAATTTGCCAATATTTTATTGCATTGTGTGGGTTGCCTTTTTTCTTTGTTGATAGTCTTCTGATGCACAAAATTTTTAATTTTCATAAAGTTCAATTTGTCAATTTTTTTTCTTCTTTTATTTCTTTTCTTTTCTTTTAGAGACAAGTTGCCCAGGCTGGTTTCCAACCTCTGGGCTCAGGCAATCCTTTTGCCTCTTCCTCCCAAAATGCTGGTATTACAGGCATGAATCACCATACCCAGCACTATTTTTGTTTTATTTTGTTGCTTTTACTCTTGGCATCATATCCAGGAAATCATTGTCAAATCTAATGGCAAAAAACTTTGCCCCTTTGTTTTTCTTCTAAGAGTCCTATATATATATATATATATATATATTTTTTTTTTTTTCAGCGTCTCACTCTGTTGCTCAGGCTGGAGTGCGGTGGCACACCCCCTCAATCTGCTGGGCTCAGATGATCCTTCCACCTCAACCTTCCAAGTAGCTGGAACCACAGATGCGCACAACCACACCTGGCTAATTTTTTGATTTATTGTAGAGATGAAATCTCGTCAAGTTGCCCAGGCTGGTCTTGAACTTCTGGACTCGAACAATCCTCTCACCTTTGCCTCCTAAAGTGTTGAGATTACAGGTATGTGCCACCGTGGCCTGCAGAGTTTTATAGTTTAACTCTTATGCTTAGATCTTTGATCCATTTTTAGTTCCTTGTTATATATGGTATTACATATGGCTTCAACTTCATTCTTTTGCACATTGATAACCAGTGTTTTTCAACATAAGTAACAAGCAAATTTTAGGCTAAATTCAATTTGACAGTACAAGTAATCTCATGCTCTACTGTTGGAAAGAAGATACCAATTTGTGTCCTATGTTTTGTAGCATAGGAAAAGGTTAAAAACTAAAAAAAGAAAGCCAAGCTGTTTATTATAATAATTATCTATCTAGCTTGTGGTCTTGTCTGTTCATCTCTTCTTTTTTGGTGGTTGCAAACCAGTGTCAAAAATTAAAAGCATGAATATTGGAAAGCTTTGTAAAAAATATCTGGAAATCTACCAAGGGAGAAAATGCATTCATAGCATGAAATAAATATGCTGCACTTGAAGGTAATTGCAGCATAAAAAAAAGCAAAACAGATAACATATATGTTTTTCCCTAAAACATATTGATTTCGAACACTCTGGAAAAAATTCTGTTATCATTACTAAAATTCAGATTTATAGCACCAAATTTATATTTTCAAATTTTAAATGCAAGCTTACAAAAGCTGAGGTTGCTTGTACAGCATTCATGGAGCTCCAATATATGCTAAAATTCTATTAGGACTCAGAGGTCAAGAAGCAAGTACTGTGATATGTTTGTCCAGGGACAAACTTGCTAGCGTCTGGTACTACTCTGAAACTGGCTGACGATTTCACTTCTGCCATTAATGGGAAAAATATCCAGGACAATGAAGTCATAATAGTTTGACTTCCAATTGTTTATTTTTAAAGACAATGATTTAAGATTTTGAAAACTCCCTAGAAATTCCAAGTTCAGGGCCTTCGTGTTGGTGCTTTTCTGTTGGAAAAGGAATATACTTAAGAGCACATCTCTTAAACGGATACATCAATATTGCACAAAACTTTTATATTCTTGTGTGTTTTTATGTGTCACAAAATATACTTTTATACAATTGTTTCATTAATTTAAGAATGTAAAACCCATTCTTAGCTGGCAGCATATACAAAAACAAGTGGCAGGCTGGGTTTAGCATGGGGAGTTTGATCTGTAGTTCTCAGACCCCTGTGATGCCTCAACATAAAACTCACAAGACTTATTTTGCTACCCTGTGTGTCTGCAAATTCTTTCCAAACGTGAACACAAGAGCCCGGTCATCGACATTGACCTCTCACAATGGGAGGAACACCCCTTCTCCAGGTAACACCATGATTCTCCACAAGACAGAGATGGAGGAAAGATTGCATGAATCTTACGCTAAGGTTTTTGTCAACACCATGATTATGAATGGACAGTGACTTTAGTATTTGATTTTGATGTGACATAGGAAGAAGAACCCAGCAAATAGTCAATTCCTCAGTTTGATGTAAAGGAAAGAGACATTGAGATTTTTCTTGCTGCCACTTGTGGGAGCAGGCTATGGTCAAACCAATAAAATTACTTCTACATTCTTCAGTAGCAATAATTCTAATCTTTTTTTTTTTAACAGTTCAAGTGCTATGTTGTTAGTCATGTATGCTAAAACATTTTTCTCTCTCTAACCACATGAAAGGGGTAGATGACCACAAGGGTCGCAAAATTTTGAGGTTCAAATCATAACACCTCTTTAGAAAGCTGGAAGCCAGGGTTATAGCCTCACTACCTAGAAATACATCCTTGTAATCATTCCTCAAAAAGGGTAACTGTGATCTCCGATAATATATTATAGGAAGTAAAAGAGGCTCTCTTGTCTTCTAGCCATCCTTAAGTTGGTGAACTAAGAGCTTTAAGAATGTATAGCCACCATTTCTTACTTCCATCACATAGCTAAGAAAGTGGTTGAGTGTGGCTACCAAAAAATAAAAGAGAAGGGAAAACAGAGGCCCAGGAATGAGGATGATTGGAGTCTTCTAACATGTGAAATATCAAGCTTAATATCCCAAATAAACAACAGTCTTACCAATTAAAAAATAAAATTAAAAAACCAAATAGATTCTGTTTTCAGCACCTATAAACAGACAATAATAGATTAGCTAAACACTCGTCTTCCATCTAGCAACAAATCACTTCTTTGTGATCTATGCCAGGCTGAAGTATCCTAATATTTCTGGTCATAAGAAGCACATCTGGAACTTGTCAAAGCAAGTTAAGTTTACAAGATAGTTCCTTGTAGCGAGACCCCTGGCCAATGCGTTCTTTCCACCACGTTTCCACTGCAGTTTACTCATGAATAGTCACCACAAATATTAAAAATGAAAGATAAGTTCTCTTAAACTTTACATTTTGCTTGAACAAAGTGAGCAATTTATCATAAAAATGGTCTAACAACCAGCATTTCAAAATTTCCTTTTCTCTCTTTTTTTCTTAGTAAACTGGATTGTTATAGAAATGAATGTGCTCATGTGATATGCCTGCTTCTCTCTTTTATGTCATTTTGTGGTTTTTACATTCAATTTTTTCAATATGAGGATAGAATGCCCCATGAAAGAAATAAGAGGGACTAAACATGCTTCTTTCTTTCTTTTTTTTTTTTTGAGTCAGAGTGTCACTCTGTCACCCAGGCTGGAGTGCAGTGGCATACTCATGGCCACCACAGCCTCAACCTGCTAGGCTCCCGTGATCCTTCCACCTCAGCCTTCCAAGAGGTTGGCACTACAGATGCGTGCTACCATGCCTGGCAACTTTTTTGATTTATTGTAGAGAAAAGGTCTTGTCAAGTTGCCCAGGCTGGTCTTGATCCCCAGGCTCAGGCAATCCTCTCACCTCCACCTCCCAAAGTGCTAGGATTACAGATATGAGCCACTGTGTCTGGCCTAAACATGCTTCTTAAGGCATCTGCAAAGCTTTGGCATTCTGTTAGACCACAGCATCCCAGATTCTTTGCACTAAACAGTTCAGTCCTGGCACTGATGCAAACATTCAGGATGTTAACTTATGGTAAAATACCAATTGCTAAAGCCAAGATCTAAGATGGTGTCTTTGTCTGGGTTCTCCTTAAGGCCAGTCACATTTATTAAACAATGTGGTTCCAAGGAGCAGGCATACAAGGAAGGAAGGAGGAGACACTAAGGTAAGAATGTGTTAAGGGGTAAGAATGTGTTAAGGGGTTCCAGTCCTATGGATGACCTGTGCACAGTCCTGCAGAATCTTCTGAGGAGACTTTTGAAATATGTTGTAGAGGCCAGAAGCGGTGACTCATGCCTGTAATCCCAGCACTTTGGGAGGCTGAGGCGAAAGGATTGCCTGAACCTGGGAGCTCAAGACCAGCCTGGACAACTTGGTGAGACCACATCTCTACAATAAATCAAAAAATTAGCCAGGCGTGGTTGTGCATGCCTGTAGTTCCAGCTACTAGGAAGGCTGAGGCAGAAGGATCATGTAAGCCCAGGAGGTTGAGGCTGCAGTAGCTATAAGCATGCCACTGCACTCCAGCCTGGGTGACAGAGTGAGACTTCGACTTAAAAAAAAAAGTATTTTCCACCTCAGTTTAAAAGGGGAAGCAAGTATTTATCCATTGTTTTCTGTTCCCCATTGAGCTCCCCCTTTCCAGGTTGCATACACTAGAATGCTGAATAGGTTCCACACAGGGGTGCCAGGGGTTCCCCAGGGCAGACAGCTGGAGGGACACTTTACAGGTTGAAACAACAGTGCTACCAAATGGTTCCTGTACAAGAAACAAGTTACTACAGCAGCAGCTGAAGTGAGAGGTATGGCTAACAGAATTTTAAGTGTGCTGTCAAAAACTGTGAAGGGTTTGAATTTTACCTTACTGGCAAGCTAACTTACTTGCAAACTAACAAGTTAGCTTGCCACAGTTTCATGGATGCCAGCAGAAGACATAAGACTGCAGAATCAGAGACAAAGGACTTCATTACTTCAGCATGAATTTCACGTCCATATTAGTTCTTCTTTCTCCTAATTCCCACTAAGACAACACAGCAGGGGATCCAAGTAGATGTGGCACACAGTGTGAGGAATAGCCAAGGAATTCCAAGTTAATCTGTAACCTTTTGTATTAGGGCCCCAAGCAAATCTGCCCAACATTTTCTCTGGTAGAGACGTGACCTTTATTTTACTGGTGCTACAGTTTGAATGTGGTCCCTACAAAATTCAGGTGTTGTCAATGTGATAGTATTGGAAAGTGGGGCCAATTAAGAGGTGATTAGGTCATGAGGGCTCCTCTCTCACAAATGGGATTAGGTGCCCCTGTAAGGTTCATCCCTTTTGCCCTTCTTCCTTCAGCCATGTGAAAACACAGCATTCCTCCCCTCGGTATGATGCAGCCCTCGCCAGACTCCTAATGTTGGTGCCTTGATCATGAACTTTCAACCTCCAGAGCTGCAAGAAATAAATTTCTATTCTTTACATATTACCTAGTCTGTGGTATTCTGTGTAGTGGCACAGACTAAGTTAACTGGACAGCAAACTAATCTGTTCTCTGCCCCAAAGAGAGATATCATCTCATTCTTCCAAAGCTGTCTGCTATACAGACATCTTTGAAAAGATAGTCTGGAACAAAAGCTATCAGTGACTCCACTCCCAAGATGTGCAGAAATGAGAATCACCTCCCAACACGCACAAGAGGGGTTCAGTACAAGTAGCGTTGGCAATGTTCCTCTTCAAAACTCAATTTAAGAAGTGATTAGATCATGAGGGTCCACCTTTGTAAATGAATTAATGCTGTCATCATAGAAGTAAGATAGTTATCATGGAATGACTTTGTTATAAAAACAAGATCTCTTTCAAGCTCCCTTGCCCTCCAGCCTGTCATGGACGATGCATCAGGAAGGCCCTCACCAGATGCCAGAACCATGCTCTTGTACTTCCTGGTCTCCAGAACCATGAACTGAGTAAACTTTTCTTCATAAAGTACCCAGTCTGTAGTGTTTTGTTATAGCAGTAGGAAATGGACTATGACACTACTTAAACCTTCTTGTTCATGTAATGATCATGCAGACCAAAACTACTTATAAGCTATAATATGGCAAGAGTATTTTATGTTTTGGGGTAAAAAAGATTCCTTAATTTTTTTTCAATGTCATATTCTTTATAGGGAGCCTCAATTTATTTGGAGGATAGCATAGTACAGTGGATAGACAATGAGCTTTATGATTAGAGTAATTTAATCTCAGCTCTACCACCCATTAGCTGAGTTGTTGGGAGCCAGCCATGGAGGCCCACTGAGCATTAGGGATCAGGGAGGGCCATGCACCCCGAGACCACTAGGATGCGTTCAGGAGCTGTTGACCCCATTCCCTTCTCCCTTTTTCTATTCAGCACACTTAGCCAAAAGGAACTCTGCTGACCTAAGTTGAAGGCTCTGTGACTGTGACAGGCATGGCTAACTCTAGAAATTCTTTGTTCCTGTTTCCCATGAACTGCAGTTTTGGCTTAGGTATTAGATATAATTCAAACTCAGGTCACATTTGGGAGCCTTTAATACAGTACAAGCTTCTTTATAAGATTTAAAAGTATATTTATAGAATTAGTATATACATATGGAGAGCTGTTTTCAGCTTTAGATGGTATAGATGATTATCTAGAGTTACCAGAAATGGCCCAGCACAAACTTTGGACTGGGCCACATTCCTAAGGGCCCAGCGTGTACTTTGGACTGGGCTGCATTCTTTTAAACCAGTTTTAGCTACAGTTAGTGTAGGGTTTTTCTACTTATTCTAGAAATTGAATTTATTTTACTCATAGAAAGTATTGTAGAATAGGTCATGCTATGTCAGGGAATTATGTTAGTTCAAGCATGATCAAACATGATATTTGAGGTTTAATAAGAATACAGCTAACTTTAGAAATTTCATTGTTCCCATTCTCTACTATTGTGGTTTTGGCCTTAGTACAATTTACAGTTTATATTTGGGTTTTATTTTTAGAAGCTTTATTGCTGATGACCAACTTTATATATTAGTATTAGAAATTAGAAACTTTTATAGAAATTAAGATAGATATATAGGATTTTAGAATAGCCATTTTGTTAAGAGATTGTGATCAATTGTTCCTAGAAACGGCCCAGCATGATCTTTGGACTGGGCCACATTCTTTAGGAACTGGTTTGAGCTATAATTAAGAGTTTCTATAGTGTAGGTAGAATTAGCACAGAATAGAAAAGTATTAGGATTTAAGTTAGTCATTAGGTGTTGTGTATGCATAAGTTTTAAAAGTTATTGATTATTAGAATATTATGATGTTAGAATTGTTGTATGGCTTTTGAGGCACATTAACCAAGCATAAGGAACAGTGAGATAATTTTGGGATTGTCCTTCCTCATGCTTGGGAAAACACCTGGTGGGTGGGAGACGCCCCTCATCCACCTGGCTTTGTGTTCACGTGAATGTCTTGTGATTTAACCCATGAAAATTTAGGATAAAAAGCTTACAATTTGTCCCATTAAACGGCTTCTGCACTAGACAGAGTCCAGTCTCTTTCTTTCTCCCCCCTTTCTTTCTTTCTCTTTATATCTATCCCTCCATCTTTCTTTCTTTTAATATCTATCCCTCCAGTTTAATCGCTGATGCCATCTTTCCTATCAGGGACCCCCTAAATCTCTCTGCAGGGGCTGGCCCCCTGCATGAGGTTGTCCTTCCTCATGCTTGGGAAAACGCCTGGTGGGTGAGGGACGCCCCTCATCCACCTGGCTGTGTGTTCATGTAAAAGTCTTGTGATTTAATTGGAATTGTCCTTCCTCATGCTTGAGGAAACACCTGGTGGGTGGGGGACGCCCCTCATCCACCT